>NC_087200.1:29626870-29711870 GCF_015104395.2 Macrobrachium nipponense
AAGACAAAATTATCTAGAATTTCTTTGCCAGTATTTTCGCCAATAATTTGAATATAAATACCCCTTTTGTAAACCTATACCAATGAAAAATATTTTTTTCAGTAGTACCATTATGACTTAAGGTACATTCCTTTGTCAAGTGTTACGACAAAAAACTAATTACTAATATCCTCCCAACAGCTGCACCGACACACTGGATATCTGTACTTTTTCCTACTGTAACATCTTTAGTCCTCAAAGAACTAAGAATCAGTGATAAAAGAAATGACAGTATTTGTGTTCTGCAATTATGGCACATACAGCAGAGATCATCCTTTTCTTGATAGTTTCCAAACAACACCATTATTCTTTCGGTCCACTGAAAACTACCCTAATTGTGTCTTCACTGAAAAACAGTGACTTGTGACCCGTCCTCCCTCGAACAAACGTAGTATATAGACGCAGTGAAAATAAATTTTTTTCACCTAAGGACTAAGGCTCTTGGACAGTGCTTTCACCAAGCCATTACCCAAACTCACTGTGGATCAGACATCTCCTGAAAGGGAGTGTCAACCAGTGACACCCATTTTTTCATCCAGCCATTAACCCGACGCGCTGTAAATAAATTCTCTCTCCCCGAGAGGCACTGCCAAGCATGGCCATTCTTCTCACAAACCCTTTATTTTAACGGAGCGTGAAGAAGTCCTTTCCTGATTTCTGAAAGACTAAAAAAGAATAAGCAGGCAGCTTTTCCCCCTCCATTAAGTAAAAACTAATGGACGAAGACAGCCCATTGCTTTCGGATTAATGGATGTGACAGGCGACACTGTTTCTTTGCGTCTCTGTGTGTCTTCCCAATTCATCCCGTTGCCACGGTGGGAAAATCTTCATTTGGTGTCGTATTCTGTGAAGTAACTGTAAACACGTTGAGGGTATCTCTTTAAATCTTGACGTTTAACGCTAGGCAGATTTAGAGATAAATTCATCACGATGAAAGACGCGGCTAAACATTTCTTATTTGTCTTTTGAGGTAAATTCACGTGGAAAATGATCGTTCCATTTTGTTGTATCCTGAGCATCCTCTATCCTCAATCTCCCACCACCCAAGTCACAAAACCCACGTTAACTTGCTACAAATATCTGTTACTTGTCGTAATTTATCGTGTATATTTTTTGTAGCTACAGGTCGTAAATCTTCCCCAAAAGCAGGTTTAAATCTCTTCTATATGTCAAGGGGAAATGTTCAACGAAGTTAAATATTGGAAAATGATTGTAAACTGTTCAGCTGTGAAACCTCGAGCCACCTGTGTCGTATAGAGTGTCACCAAAAGATTTCTTAATAATTAGATCTTTGGAACTTACGCTAACACGATTATATTGGATGAATACTCCACGGAAATTAATATTAGTTCTTTTTATTATGTGTATGTATTAATATATTATGCATATATTTATATGTATATACATACGTAGAATATGTATAATAAATATATATATATTCATATGTGTACGTATGTATATATATATATATATATATATATATATATAAATATATATATACTCATATGTGTACGTATGTGTATATGTATATATATATATGATATATGTATATTAATGATGTATACACACACACACACACATATATATAATATGTATATATGATATATATATATCTATATATATATATATACATATATATATTATATGACAGATATTCTATTATATGAGATTAATTCTTTAACATTGTGCCAGGTTGTAAAGTTACTCTCTCCGTCTAGACTGCTGAGAAGAAATTTATCGAGGCCGTTAATTCTATAACAATTTCGCATCCTCGTATTTTTTTATATTTTTATATCATACCTTACTCTATGTAGTACGTGTCACAAAGGCGTTTTCACGTCTCATAAAATCCAACCGCTGCTTAGTTATTATTAAGGACTTCCTTTCTCTCTCTCTCTCTCTCTCTCTCTCTCTCTCTCTCTCTCTCTCTCTCTCTCTCTCTCTGTAACCCAACAATACTGTCTTGGGGTTACCGCTTATAAGATGTCTTTTATGCGACTCAGTGCAATTGTTCGCACTGTCCCTTTGTCCTCATCTTTATTGGTTTGTGTCTTATTTCTCATCAGATCTCTTCTACCAAACTGTCTAACTTGTGTTAAGTCTACCTTATTTCACTTTCATTTCTCATGCAACGACGGTGTTGTTAAACTACTTTGTGATATTGATAAACGTGCTGACATTGGTAATTTGAGTCATTTTTTTATTTCATAAATGCAACAAACAAGGCTATTGCTCTCCAGAGGTGTAGGGTCCTCATTTTGTGAGGAGAGACCCCTATATTGGCCATAACCTGAAAGTCCTTTTTAATTAGCCAATAGTTTTGAAGGTTCCCTCTAGAATATTTTGACTCATCTTAGCTCTCTATTTCAAACCGATCAAGACTAATTGCCAATATAGGTTGAAATGATTTCCCAATGAGATGGTTTTAGTCAGCAAATGTGCTATGAATAATGAGCCGTAATCACTGTTACTTTTATGATGTTTAATTTGCGGTTTGTGATTTTCGTGAAGGATGAATGAGAGGCGAGCGCGAGTGTCATTTATGTCACCACCCTAAAACCAACAACTATTACTGTGAGTAATTACTCAAAATATTATTGCTTGGGCCTGTAGTGACATTCTCACGTAGAGCTATTCTCGTGTGCCAAACGTTAGATTATTATACGATTGCGGATTGTCATCCCCCAGGTATGGTGTTCAAAGCCAAATTTTCTTGTGCATTTTCACTTTATAGATTATATTGTTCTTATTTTCATGATTGCAGGAATTGGCCTCTTTTCAGCGCAAACAGTAAATAAAAAGTAAAAATATATAAATGCATGGTTATCTGTCAGTAAAAAATAAAACTGCTTTTGACTGGAGTGTATAGCCATGGGCCTCAAATAACTTAATTTTTTTTTTACATTAAAAAATGAGGTTTAAAATAGTTACGTCCCCAAGTCAGAGAAGAAAACGGAAATCAAGCATGCATAGAAAACTGAACAGTCAAGATTTTTCTATGTTGGTAAACCTTGGTAAACCACCAATGTTAAAGCAGAGTTGCACAGTAATTAATTAGATGTTTATATATATATATATATATATATATATATATATATATATATATATATATCTATATATATATTCATATATATATATTATATATATATATATATATATACACACATACACATACATACAAACATACATACATACATATATACATAATACATACTTACATAAATGCTTCATCATTTTTACTAATAGCCTATTTGTAAATAAAAAAAAAGCATTGTAAACACTAGTGTTTGTTATCAAGAGCCCAAAATAAATTCACGGAGGTTGCAGAAACTTAAAATTCACGTAAAAAAAAATTGAGAGGAAATAATGTATAGCAGAAAGGTCAGTTTGATGAATTAACTTGCATGGTATTTTGTTAGTAATGTGTTCATAGTTTTTATTAGCAACAGAATACAGAAAACATCAGCAGCATTAACTCTCAACATACTAGGTCTGTTGCTGTCACGACTTATTATTGTGAATGATTTACTAATACTATCGTTAGAAGGAAACTAAATTATTCCCACACTGAATTCTAGAGTAGAGTGGACACCAAATGTATTATGACAATTTATTTGTGATAGATGCAGAGGTAGGTAGATAGAGTATATAAAACAAGGCGTGATCCGATTTCCAGCTCACTCGGGCGGCGTGCAGGATTTTCCCCTCACGCTTAAGTTGTAAACATTATATTCCTAGCTTTCAACGAAAATTATAACGTGCTAAAATCTACGGTCAAATAGAGTCGTGTTTCAGCAACAATGATTTTATTAGAAATAATTTTCCTGTACTGTTTAATATGCTCATTATTTATATTTTTTTACATTTTCATTCTAATAAATAAATCGTAAATATCCTATCCTAAGATTCCTGTATCTTTAACTCAATGCGAAACACTTTTTTTTTTAAGGCCTTTTTAGGTGTTCCATAGACCTTTCCTAACCCCCCGAACAACAACAACAAAGTAGTTTGTAGGCTTATTCCCCGAGTAAGCGAACATAAAATGAATTGGATATCATTACAGAATATGCTCACACTCGGAGAACATTGGCATTTTCGGGAGGCTTTCAGCTATGATAAAACTTCTTGTTGATACGGGGGAAATAAACAATACTATACTCGGTTTTTTTCCATCTGTCCACCCGCCTGTGGGGTTTGCGTATGGTAACACTGCGTCCCGGGCTTTAGATAGTTACATTCAGCTTACATTCAACAATAATAATAATATCGTATTTCGAATATTAACGGTGGTAATTTCGCATAGAAGTACAGATTTAAAAAAACACTTTTTCAGTTACCAAATGTACCAACCCAGATGTCCTTTTGTTTTATTTACCTAAAAACTTACACATGAGGTAACTATTTTTAAAGCCCGGGACGCAGTGTTACCATGCGAAAACACCACAGGCGGATGGACATATGGAAAAAAACAAAGTATAGTTAAGCTTAGTTGACTAATAGGTGAGGTAATAGTATAGATTTAAGTGAAGGAATAGATGGACGATTAACACAGCCAAGGTATTCTCATTTACTCATTTGTTGCAGAGATGTAAATTTGACATCAACTTTTGGAATAAATAAAAAAAAAGATTTTTTTTTTTTTTTTTTTTTTTTTGTTTCGTTTTTGATTGAACTGCCAGCACAAACATAAGAATGATATAATATTATATATATAACTATATCTATATATATATATATAGATATAATTAATATATATATATGGATGTGTGTTGTGTGTATTATATATCTTGTGATATATATATATAATGATATATATTATATATTATATAGATGTGTGTATGTGTGTATAAATATGTATATGCTCTAATAGTCGTTCACTACTGTTGTCAGCAGAAGTACAGCTCATGAGTGTAGTATGTATGTATGTATTACCTGTAGCCTACTTATTTTTGGACAGACGCATTATAATCTTCATTTAACGTAACTGTTATTTGCACCTCCACACCCTTAATTTTGCAAAGGTGGGTGGGTCGCAGTTAACTTACACCCGGACCAAAGGATAGTGGTCCCTATCCTATCGGGCTAAAAGGCTGAGAATCGAATGCTGACTGAACAGATAACGGCCGACTCGTCCCTGTGGCCATTTCGAAGTTGCTAATTCTAGATTGGTATACACATGGCTGACTTGGGAATGTCAGTAGAGAGACTTTGCCAAATGTCTATAGAATCTCTCTCTCTCTCTCTCTCTCTCTCTAAGAGCGAAATCCCAGTTTTATTTTTATGGTAATCTGCTTGTTTAGGTTCTGCGTCATGTTTAGAGTCAAATTTATTAATTTTATATTTATTTTTCATATACTATGCAGTGACGATAGACAACTTTATGCCTTTATCTTGCCTGTTTTTAAATAAAAAATAGTGGAACAATAACTGATTGACATTTTAAAAGTTTAAAAAATAAAGAATCTTTCCTTTTCGGATGATGCTTGCAAAAGTAATTTGCTTTTATTATTTTTATTATAACCATTTGAATTGACCTTTCCATTTTATTGTAAAAAAACGTTTTTTTTTTTTTTTTTTTCCTTACATTTGCTATGGGACTTGTGATGCCTGATGTTCTTTTGTTCCGTCCTTTACTGTATCTTGTCTTGTTTTTAAATTTTTTCTCATTTGAGAATTTGATCCAATAAACTACCTTTTTACTTTATCTATCTATCTAGCTAAGTTTAACTAGATTGTTGGGATAGTATATATATAGATATAATATATATATATATATATAATATACATGATGTAGGTATATTACATACATTAATATTAGATTAGATATATCTATATATACATACTAATTAGATATACTATACTATATATATACTATACTATTATATACTAGTTAATTCACTAGTAGACATATATATTATTAATAGAGTAGATATATATTTATAATATATATATATTAATATATATGTATATATACAATCCACAATACCATACAATACATATTATATTATATATATTATTATAGTATATAATATATAATAAAATTTCTTAAACTTGAGGTTGGCTTTTGGGGGATTGGGACACAAGTCACGTACAACTGGGGGACCAGATAAATCCTTCCACCCAACAACCTAGGCACTTAAGTTAATTTCCAATTTCACATGAGCGAAGAACTCTTCTAATACACCTTACGTCATTTTATTATTATTCAAGGGATTTCCTATAAAATATATGTATATATATACACTATGTACACAAGTGAAAGGGGTTAAAATAAGTTTGAGATGCTTATGAAATAACCTGGTCATATATGTAATTCATTTCGATTATTACCGAATATTTTGTGATCTATCTTCGCGAAATGAGAAAATTTATCATTTAGTCCCTCCTCAACTACCTCGTTTATTTACGTTCTCTTGTTACTTCCATGTTTTAATCTGTTTTCGTCTGTGTATCCTCCACAGTCTTATTCCTGTAATCTATGCAACATTTTCTGGGTCTTCCTTTCCAGTTCCTCTTGAAGCTTCAGATTATACACTTTTATTTATTCATATATTCACCAGCTTATTGCACAGAATTCTTTCCGCATGACCTGGTAATTTCAGAACACTCTAATCCGTCCTTTCACCTACGATAACTTTTTTTTTTTCTGTTCATGTTATCTCTAGACTTCATCTTAAAAACTTCGGTCCCTTCCCCAACCCCTTTTATTTATTTATTATTTTTTTTTAAATTTTAACATCCACACCTCACTCCCATAAAGGAGAGTTGGCTTAGGAATTCCATCTTACATTCCCATCTCGGCTTACGTAGACATTCCAATGTTTCCATATTTTTTATTGCGTCGTGTTTGTGGATATTCGTATGAGAGAGAGAGAGAGAGAGAGAGAGAGAGAGAGAGAGAGAGAGAGAGAGAGCATGGTGCCCTTTAGCGTCTCAGTGGCGTGGTCCGTGTGGTGTTGGTCGCGAGTTCGATTCTCGGGCATTCCATTCAGGAGTGAGATGTGTATTTCTGGTGATAGAAGTTCACTCTCGAGTGGTTCGGAAGGCACGTAAAGCCGTTGGTCCCGTTGCTGAAAAACCACTGGTTCCATGCAACGTAAAAACACCGTACAAACAAACAAACAAACCAAGCTCATCTTCTAATCAAATATAGTCAGAATCACTTGTTTCTCTTGGAGGTACGCCTGCTTTTTAATTATGATATTTGAAAACGAGAATGTCTTGGCGGTATGGTACTTGAAATTCTAGGATGTGTTTGATGAATGAGAACCAAAATGGTCAGTAACTGGAAAGGTTCTTGAGATGCATCGTAGAGCATATTTATACTTACTTTAGCAAGTAGTTCTAGGCTTGTGGGATTCCATATTTATTTTCATACTTGTAAACGGGTAATCTCCGTCCGTTATTGTTAGACGAATAAAATTTTCTATGATTCATAATTTCTATTTTGGATACCTTATCCACACGTCACTTTCTGTTATTCGTTTTTCCAGTTATCTTTGTCCTTTCATCCTTTGTCCTGTTTTTTCTTTACATGTTTCCTCTTTGGTAAAAATTATGTTTTAGGAGTCACCCCTTTAGAGAGGAAGCGTCTTATGCACACACACACACACACACACACACACACACACACACACACACACACACACACATATATATATATAATATATATATATATATATATATATATATATATAATTACTAAAAAGACCTCATTCAAACTGGATGATATCTATAGTGGAGTTATTTATTAAAAAGTTACAAGCTCAAGGAAAACCAGTCCTCATTATAAAGTGTCCAAGAAATGACCGGAGAGGTAGGCCAGCTGTATATATCTGTGAGGTTCTTTTAGCAATTGAACTATTGCACAGAATAATTGTGTATGTGAGAGTTTAATTAATATAATACTATATTATATATATATATATATATACATATTTACATTATATTTTATATTTATATGTTTATTCACATACAAACATTCATATACTATATGATATATATACATACATATAGTATATGAATGTTTGTATGTGAAAAAAAAAAAAAAAATATATATATATAAACTTATCACATACACAATGCTTCTGTGCAATAGTACAATTACTAAAAGAACAACCTCACACATATAAAATACAGCTTGCCTACCTATTCGGTCATTTCTTGGGCACTTGGATAAATGAGGGATCTGGTTTTCAAAATAATCAGATCATAATGATATATTATATCTATATATTATATATATTACTTATTATATATATTTATTTATGTATAAATATAATATATTAATAATTATTACACATACACTATATATATATATACATTTATATACCAATTTATATAATTAGAACTATATACTAATCTATATATATAATATCATATATTATATATATATATATGAATGTTTGTGTGTAAATCCCTCCCTACAGTATTTGATGGATTAGCTTGTTCATACTAGGTAATTATTCGGGTTATGACCCATGGTAACGTTCAGTATAGCTATGTCTGGATATTAGGACTTTCTTTCGTCTACTGCAGTCGACACTGCTTCCGAAATGTACCCGAAGTTTCCCTCATGGTTTATGATAGTAACATAGAGGAGGGGTTCTTTGATTATGAACGCTAGCGTAGGCAATACCAAACTGTTGGCATTACCTTGAAAAACTTGCTTTATGAAGGCACTTAAAGTCCCTAGTCAAAAGAAGTAAATCTGTGAATATCGTTAGCGAGTTCTTTCATTCATGCTATTAATCATATTGAATTTTTTTAATAGTATCCCATGATTCTTTTTAGTTTGGTTCCCCATGAAATAACATTCGTTTTCTGTGGATGAAGAATAATCCCATTTTCTCTTCTTTGGCAGGTAACATCATGTGTGAATAAGCCCCAACCTGGGCTGCCGGCCAGCCAAGAGCCGGGGCCCAGGGTACATGGTTTACGTATATCTACAAATACCACCATTTTAAGGGTAAGTTAAAATGGCTTACTTTGATTTCAAGCAGAGGCAAGCATGAAACTCCCTCTGTCTTTTGTTTCTTATATGTGTAGTGTACCTAATGCAGAGACTTGTTTGTCTGTTCGGTGGTTATTGGCAAAAAAAAAAAAGAAAAAAAAATTCCATCGAATTATTTATCAATTACTGAAAATATAACTGTTTTACATGTCTGCCTCTCTGCTTATGTACATCTGTCTATCCAATATATATATATATATATATATATACTATGATATATATATATATATATATATATATATATATATATATATATATATATACACACGCTTATGGGAATTTTCAGCTATAAATTTGTTTAGAAATGTGGGAAGCATGGATGCCCAAGTAACCAACTAAAATGCCGGTTTTCATAATCAACCTAATAGTATGTTTTTGTATAATTCTAACCGCATTATGTGCTGTGGTATTGTATGTGTAGCTACCGTAGACTTTCACCACTTTCTTAAGTTCGTCAACTGAATTGTGCAGCAAGCAGGTGTTACCATAAAAATTATTATATATATATAATATATATATATATATATATATATATATATACATAAATATATATATATATATATAACAAACAAAGATGTTCACATTGTGAAACTATGTTTACTATAAAAAAATAGTAATTTGTAAATCTCTGATTTTTGTTTCATCTTGCTATAGGTATTTATAAAAAAAATTCCTCTTACGTACTCTTCAAATTAGATGCTATTTTGCAAAGAAATTAAACGAGAATAGTTACTCCATTTATTAAAAAAAAAAATTAGACCCTATTTAGTGGAATTTATTTTTCTATTTTGTTCGTATTATACACATTTATTTCTCACTTCAACAATCACAAGAGCACTGGAAATGATGGAAGGAGCTTAGATAATCGAAATACAGTTGTTTAGTAATTTGTTCATCTGTAAATGTTTGTATATAATTAGAAGAAAATAGAAGTATAAATTGTACTTAGTTGTAGTAGTTTAGGTTTCCTATTTTTATAACCTTATATATATATATATATTATATATATATATATATATATATATATATTATACATATATACATACATATATCCTAATATATATATATATATATATATATTCCCTATTATAAAATTCATAGTACTGTTATACCTACTTCAGTTATCGGCAAGATTAACCCAATTCCACGAAATCGATCAAGTGTCATTTTTTTTTTTTGTTTTGTTCGCCAACCCGCTCCTGTCACACCTCGAAGCCGAAGCCGGGCAGGCAAGTGAGTGCCGGTCTGCTGTCGTGGTGCCATTCGGTGCCACCACTGACGTATACTGGGGGGAGGGAGGAGGAGGAGGAGGAGGAGGAAGAGGAGGGGGAGGGGGAGGGAGGAGGATTTGGAGTAGGGGTAGGGAGGAAGGGAGAGAGAACCAGGGTAAAGCACATGTGACCCGTTTCCGACTATTTTTGGTCGATTCTTTTGTCTCTCTCTCTCTCTCTCTCTCTCTCTCTCTCTCTCTCTCTCTCTCTCTCTCTCTCTCTCTCTTCAGGACGTCGCTCCCGTTTTAAGTGAGGCGTGATAATTATCGTTTTATTTCAATTGATGGACGATTAGGGTTATTATTCATTGGCTTTATGGCTGCTGAGGTAAATGCAGCGTCTAATTTATTCTCTCTCTCTCTCTCTCTCTCTCTCTGAAACATAGACAGAAACATAAGCTTATGATCAGGTATCAGAGGATCGTGGGTAGGACCGAGTTCAATTAGTATGACCTACTCAAAACTCTCTCTTTCCTACTCTCTCTCTCTCTCTCTCTCTCTCTCTCTCTCTCTCTCTCTCTCTCTCTCTTGTACAATTTGTCTTTAATAATATTGATGCAATAGTATTTATTTGAGCAGCATTACTAGCAATATAGACACATCTAGTATGAGATTAAACTCGTGTTGAATATCTGCGTTTGCACCATCAACTTTCAATTTATTTTGCTTTATATTTGGTTATACATTTATATTCTCAGGCGTATATATGTATATATGTACGCATACATATACGTATATATATATATATATATATATATATATAGGATATATATATATACATACATACATACATACATGTCATGTAAAATATATCATAATACTTATCACAATGAATTCCTTAAAGAGTAACAAATGTGATAATCTGTATTTCAAACACACACACACATACACACACACACACACACACACACACACACACACAACCACAAGGCTGGTATAGTCCACACTTGAATGCAGGAACATGCCAATATAGGCAAAAGCTGTCGGCTAATAAACCCGTAAGATCACGTATTCGGGTGGGGGCTTGACCATAGGAAAAAGAAAATAACGGATGAAGGATATGATTTTCACGGATCCATAGCACCGCTATTCTAAAAGTAAAAAATAAGTACTAATATATTACATGATATATATATATATATTATTTATGAGATATATTCTAACTTATATATATATTTATATATATGTATACATATACGTATACCAGTAAGTACTTACATGTGTGCGTTTGTGTGTCCGTGTGAATATAGTGAAAATAGGGAAAGTTTTTGCATGAATATACTTTACTAAAAATAAAAGTGTGAATGATTATCTCATAACATTTTGTACACACACACACACACACACATATATATATATGTGTATATATATATATATTTGTGAGTATGTATATGTATGATATTTATACATATACTTATACACCCCCAGCAAGCACTTTAGTAATGCAAAAAAAGTTACGCGCGAGTTCACATTGTCTTAAATTTATGCTTGTATATTTACACTAACACTTTCGCTATTTTTACTAGACATACGCGCACGCACATATGCATATATGCATGTAAGTATTTATTTACTGTATACACGTTCCTTGCGCAGTCAAAGTGCCTCTGCCATCATTAGTCCAGGGAACTGTGTTTGTTGACTCTGCCTTAGTTTTAATTGCGCCATTACCCAGATTAGTCGACAGCCAAAATCGAACGCCATACAAAGCAGATGTCGCATCGGTCAGCATGACAAAGTGCAGTTTCTCTTTCTTGAGATTTCTGTCTCTGTTTTTTTTTTCTTCCTCTTTGTTTTGGTAGCCGGATTGCGTGTCTTTCTGTTGACTTGTCTTACTTTAATTCCGTCTCTTATTCTCTGTCCTTTTTTTTTTTTATTTCAATCCTGTGTTTCTTTCTCATAGAGTACCGTTACACTGTATTTTTCTTGTCAGTTTTTTCTTTATTTATTGGCAGTTAGATTGGAATTCTTTGTGTTTACTTGTGTTTCTTTTAATCCTCTCTCTCCAGTTCCCTGTCCTATTTGTAACCTTGTGTTTCTGTCTCATAGTGTGCAGTTACTCTGTCTTTCTCTTTTCCAATTTTTTCTTTATTTGTTGATAGAGTAAAAGGCTTTCTATCTACTTGCATTGTTTTTTATAATCCTGTCTCTCTTGCTTTCTGTCTTTTTATATTTTTTATTTATTTTACTTTTTTTTATCTATGTCTATTCGCTCTGTCCTTATATGTCATTTTGATGGTGCGGTTTCATACCTTTATCCAATATCTCTCTCTCATGCAACTATTAACCACTTGCTATGTTATATTTTGCCTTTTTTTAACTCTCTCTCTCTCTCTCTCTCTCTCTCTCTCTCTCTCATAGTAGTAGTAGCCATCTTGCTTGGTGAGACGTACCCGCGTGAAGTCAGATTAATCAACAGATATCACAAGTTTAACATACGACTAGAATTTGAGAAATATCTAGAAGTGTTCGTGAACTATCGGTGATAAGATTAGTGTGAAAATAGTAGGATAAAGCGTCTTCTAAGTTAGTTTAACAAGTGTAATACTGAAATCAGAACAAGATGGCAGTAAGTTCCAACTGCGGGAAGAGGTGGCGTAATTTAGCTTGCTTGGCGGATTCGCAATACGATGAGGTAGCAGGAAGGGAACTGGCATTTCTCATCTATGAAATCAGCAACAGTCCTAACCAAAAAGATACAAAAGCATTCATAGATATATTAGAAGGATATAATCCTTCAAACTGGAACAAATCTAATGAAAACATCTTGAAAATAATTGAAGAAGTTCCAAATAAAATCCAAGTGGTCAAGAGACTCATAAAGAAAATATACATAAACCAACATACTTCCGACAAAGAAAATGAATAAGGTGAATCTTGTGAATATCCTAATTGATGCATTAGGAAAAAGAATGCCAAAAGCATGCAAACTGTGTAAGGTTTGGTATAGCATAGTCAATCCACAAAACCTAATCAGAAAATGTGCTGCATGCAAGATTCTGACCCATCCACAGTGTGCTGATGGTAATGCAAGATTTGAGAAAAGATACAAGAATTTTGTTTTTTGTTCAACATGTCTATCATGGATAGACAATGATTAAATCAAGATTGAATGTACAAATAGTTGAGGATGAAGAGAAGAAGGAAGAAGAAGAAGAAAAAGAGAAGAGGAAAACGGAGAGAAGTAAACAAAGTAAAAATGAAATGACAGAAAAAAATAAGGAAAACAAAGAACAAGATAAAAGTATGGATGCAGAGATACTCATTGATACTACATATGAGGCAATAAAGCAGCATACCTACGAAAGAAATAAAATTACGATATGACAAACAAAAAGCAATCCCGAAGAGGCTCTACCCAGATCTACACAATGACGGGAAAGAGGAAAAAATAAGACAGAAAGACAAAATCTGCAACCTTTTGAAAAGAGGGAATTGCAGATTTGGAGAAAGATGTTACTACAAACATCCTAAGGTATGTCAAAACTATGAAATATATGGTAAATGTGCATACTTAGATGGCTATGGGGGGGGGATGATTGCAGAGATCTGCATCCAAAAAATAGTGTAAAACCTAAAAGAAGGAAAAATGATGTAAGTTCGACAAAAAACTGCAAATATATGCACCCTTTAGCCATGAATCATAATCAAATAAATAACCAACCAAGTAATAAAATCCAAAATAAAAGAAAAGAAAAACAAATAAAGAGAGAAATCAAGAATATCAGGTAAAAGAGAAAAAGCAAACCACCAATGAGATATGGCAGAGGTGTCAGCAAAAAAATTTCAAAGCATCAGCTCCGAAATTCTACTCAAGAGATAATAACTGTATTTATTATGCAAGAGGATATTGCAGAAACGAGAAAATTGCAGATTCAGACACAAAATGAATAATTATGATGAAGGAAGATCAAATATTATGGAAAAGTTGGATTTTTTAATGTCAGAATTTCTGGAAATGAAAAAAAGAACAACATACCAGAAACAGGAAAGAGACATGGGAAAATCCTTATTACTACCAATATTAAAATGAAGGAGAAAACACGCAAACCATCATAGTGATGAATGCGCAGGGTTTAGTTACGAGTAACTCAAAAAGAAAAATAGAGTACTTAGAAGAACTAACCCAAAATGAAAAGAAAATAGATATAATGAATATAAGTGAAACCTGGTATTCCCAAGAGACTGGGAATGATGATCAAAAATAATAGGGTTCCAAACTTATAGATCAGATAGAAAAATAGGAATCAAGGGAACCGCAATATATGGGAAGACAAAAACAAGGAAAAATATATGAGAAATATAGTAACTCAGAATGTGAACTAATAGCGGTAGAATTTGAAACATAGAATATATAGACCTCCTAATACTAAAGAGTTTGACTTAATAATTGAAAAATTGGATGATATATGTAGAAATCACAAGGAACTGGACTAGGTTCTCCTATCTGGTGACTTCACTTTCCTTGTTTCGTAGAATGGAAAGAACGAATAGGAGATTCTAGTGGTTGTACTTATACATATAAAAAAGAGAGTAATAGTAGTGCAGAAGATAAGATGCAATTTGAAAAGCTATTAGATATGCTACTATAATACAACATTCACAACAAATAAACACCTGCCAACAGAAAGGAAAATACTTTAGACCTAGTATTTGTGAACGAGATGAATTATGTTAAAGAAATAATAGTTTATAATGCGAGTATTTCAGATCATAATGTCATAGAATTAACAGTTCATTCCAAAGCAAGTGAAAATAGAGATAAGCAAGAAATGAAAAAGTGGGAAGGATATGGAAAATACAACTTCTACAGTAAAATATAAAATGGTCAGAATTAATGAAGAATTAAACAAAGATTGGGATAACATTTTCGTAAGTGATGACATAAGGGTAAATACGGAGATATTATATAAAATATTGGAGAAAAATAGTGGTAAATAAAATATACCGAAGAAGAAAAGTAAACATCATTCATGCATACAAGAGACAGAAGGATCTTGTTCCAGAAAATCAGAAAGTGGAAAACAAAGGTCTTGCAAAAGAAAAAAATGCATGGAAAGTTATAGAACTAAAAAGTAAGATAGAAAATGCAGAACAAAAGATTATACAATCAAAAGAAAATGAAAAACGGGACTTGGAAGAAAAAACAAAAAACCCTATTAAATATCAAGCAAAACCCCAAAAACTATTATACTCATATGCGAAGAAGATGAATAAAAGAAGAATAGAAATAAGGGCCGGCCCTCTGAGAATTGAAGGGAGATTAACGAATGAAAAAAAGAAAGGAAATTTGCAACATACTGGCAGAACGATATAAGAGAGAATTCACCCCTAGAATAGATAATGAAGATAATGATATAGAAGTAAGGGACGAAAATAGTGAATATTTAGCTGACATAGAAATTAATGAAGCTGATATTGTGCAGGCAATTAATGAAATTAAAAATGGAGCTGCTGCAGGGCCGGATGGAGTCCCTGCTATTTTTGTTAAAGAAAGTAGTTCATTCTATCGCAAAGCCACTTGCAATATTATTAAGACAAAGTGTAGATACAGGCAAGATTTATGATGAGCACAAATTAGCATATATCACCCCTACTTTCAAAAGTGGATCAAGGACTAGAGGCAAGTAATTATAGGCCTGTGAGTCTAACATCACATATTATGAAAGTGTATGAAAAGGGTAATGAAGAAAAATATTATGAAACATTTAATAAAAATAATTTGTTTAATATAGGACAACACGGTTTTTTCGTACCCGGAAAAAGTACACAAACCCACTGTTAGTCCACCGTGAGAACATATTCAAAAATATGAAAAGCGGAAATGAAACAGATGTGTTTTATCTAGACTTTGCAAAAGCTTTGACAAAGTAGACCATAATATATTAGCAAGAAAATTAGAAAACACAATATCGTAGATAAAGTAGGAAGATTGGTTTAAAAGAATTTTTACACAACAGAAAACAGATAGTTATTGCAAACGTGAGAAATCGGATGAAACCAAGGTAATATCCGGTGTGCCACAAGGTACGGTGTTAGCTGCAATATTGTTTGTTATTATGATTGAAGACATAGAACAGTAATGTTAAGGATTCGGTAGTGAGTAGTTTCGCTGATGACACAAGAATAAGTAGAGAAATTATTGTGATGAAGATAGGAACGCTCTACAAAGAGACCTTAACAAAGTATATGATTGGGCAGAGGTAAATAGGATGGTATTTAACTCTGATAAATTTGAATCAATAAATTATGGAGACAGAGAAGGAAAGCTATATGCATATAGGGGACCTAATAATGAGACAATCACAAATAAGGAAGCAGTTAAAGACCTTGGTGTGATGATGAATAGGAACATGTTATGCAATGATCAAATAGCCATTCTGTTGGCAAAATGTAAAGCAAAAAATGGGGAATGTTGTTACGGCACTTCAAAACAAGAAAAGCTGAACACATGATTATGCTTTATAAAACATATGTTCGTAGTCCACTTTGAATATTGCAATATGATATGGTACCCACACTATCAAAAGGATATTGCACAAATAGAGAGTGTAACAAAGGTCCTTTACAAGCCGCCCTACGAATAGAGGAAGAAGTTAAGGAGCCTAGACTACTGGGAAAGACTACAATCCTTAAAATTATATAGTCTAGAAAGGAGAAGAGACGCTACATGATAATTCGAGCATGGAAACAGATAGAAGGAATAACAGAAAATATCATGGAACTAAAAATATCAGAAAGAGCAAGCAGAGGTAGAGTTAATAGTGCCCAAAACTATACCAGAAAAATAAGGAAAGCACACTGAACATTAATCCACTACGCACCAGCATCGATAATGCAGCGTCTATTCAATGCGTTGCCAGCTCATCTGAGGAATATATCAGGAGTGAGCGTAGATGTGTTTAAGAATAAGCTCGACAAATATCTAAACTGCATCCCAGACCATCCAAGATTGGAAGATGCAAAATATACCGGAAGATGTACTAGCAACTCTCTGGTAGACATTAGAGGCGCCTCACACTGAGGGACCTGGGGCAACCCGAACGAACTGTAAGGTAAGGTAAGGTAAGGTCTCTCTCTCTCTCATGCCTCTATTTATTACTTGCCTTTTTATATCATAAATATCTCTCTCTCTCTCTCTCTCTCTCTCTCTCTGTTAGAGTTGCTTTGTGGAAGTTCAAAGACCTTGCCTTATTATACCTGCAGTTATAAATATGCATTTGAACATGAATATAAACTTGCAGTCATATTTTTGGATGCGTAAGTCAAAAGCGCAGTAACCTGGCAGATATTTTTTTCAGTAATGTTTTCACATTGTAAGATGCTTAAGAATTGGAAATTATATTAGGAAAGTAGCGTAGTATATAACGCTCTACATAATATATAATGTATCTCTCCTCTCTCTCTCTCTCTTATATATATATATAATTATACTATATATATATATATATATATATATATATATATGTATATATATATATGTATATATATATATATATATATATATATATATATAATATATATATATTATATATATGATTAACTTGATCACGAAGTATATAAAACGTGATACTATGAATAAATAAAGGTTTTTGCCACGAAGGAAAATTGAAAAGCGAGATGGCAAAGAACTTTCGGTCTAGCGCGACCCGAAAGTTCTTGGCTATTCTCCGCTTTTCAATTTTCCTTCGTGGCAAAAACCTTTATATATATATAGATTATATATATATATATATATATATATATATATAATATATATACATATATACCACATCATCACCACAACACATACATATTGTATAATATATATATATATGCGTGTGTGTGTGCATATATATGTTTATGCTTGTGTGCACACATACATATGTATATATATATATATGTGTGTGTTTGTGCATATGTGTGTTTATGCTTGTGTGCGCGCTCATATGTGTGTGTGTGCCTGTGTGTGAGTAATGTACCAACACCTCATGAGCCTTTATTTTGATACTTGTGTAAGTGCCCAATACTTTTAAGCGTTTTCAGCATCAGGATTCGAATTCCTGCAAATAATCGTGTTCTCGATCTATCCCGATTAATCCTCGATTCCTCCTCTTTGGCGATTCCTCCCACTTGTTGTGAATTCTTGCCGGAATAAGTCAGTCTTGTGTTTGCCGATCCTTCAGATATCTTGTTGTGGATGTCTTCTTTGCAAGAGAGAGAGAGAGAGGGAGAGAGAGAGAGAGAGAGAGACATATATGATATTCGCTTATGCTCATTAAGAGCACGAAAGAATCCTTTCCTTCAACAGCACGTTAGGCCCTCCACATTAATTTTTTTTTTCCTTACGGAATCGATTCTTTAGTTTCCCAGATTTTATGGTCGTTTTTTTATGGTTATTTTTTACTTATTAAGTAGATGTGCACAGTGTGTATTGTTTAATTATAAAGTCCTCCCTGTTACTATGCATATACATACATGCATGCATGCATACACAAACATATATAGTTATATATATATATTATCTAGTATATATATATATATATATATATATATATATAATATATATATTGAACTGGTACAAATATTCTGTTACAACAGAATTCTATCTAATAAAAGAGCCCAAAAAACGCCAAAATGGAATTAAGTACTACATTTCAGAGACTTCTGTGTCTCTCTTTTCAGGTAGGTAAAGAAGAGAGAGAGAGAGAGAGGAGAGAGAGAGAGAGAGAGAGAGAGAGAAAGGGCGGGGGGAGAAAGTCTCTGAAATGTATTACTTACTTTCTATATTTTAGCGTTTATATGGGCCCATTTTATTAGAGATATATATTGGTATTTATAACACTGATGTATGGATACAATTATGTGCTAGAATGAAAAACGAGAATAAGTGTAGCCAAGTGAACTTGTGGAAATTTAAGGCAGTCAAATCAAAGCTCTTCATACGAAGAATATGCTTATGGTCCCTAATCCTTTTTTTACACATGTCATTTCTTCAGGTAAACTATTAAGAAGTTAAGGTGTACTGGATGTGAATATTATATGCTCCAGTCTCTATACATCTAGGTATAATCATCCATAGATCCTGTTTCGTCGCTGGAGAAGAAAGAAGCGTAGTTTTTATCCTTATTGATATTCATGACTATAATATACGAGGGCATGTTGCGAATCTAACCATAGTAGAAAGACAAGTAGATCACTTAAGATTTCCTCGAACCCCCTTTCTTAAGGGACGATCTCCTGAGAGAGAGAGAGAGAGAGAGAGAGAGAGAGAGAGAGAGAGAGAGAGAGAGAGAGAGACCCTGGTCTTGTGTATGTTTGCTGCCAAATTTAGACTGCATCGCTAATCTGATTTTACTTTTGGCAACGGCAAATATCCTCCGTGTGTATAACTTTGTCTATTTGGGCATTGAACTTGGCACATATTTATCTGTTTTTTTTTCCTTTTTTATTTCCTTGGAAGGTTTTCTTTTTCTTGCGAGATTCTTGGGAGGCGATTCGGAATTTGGTTCTTGCAAGATGGACACACACACACACACACACACACACACACACACACACACACACACACATTCCTAAGAAATCAGATATTCCCTTGATGAAGGATGCGGTAAAGTAGAATGATAACCGCATCGAATTCGAGCGGAAACATGGAAATTTATCTATAAAAAAATAAATAGACAGACAAATAAATATATGAAAGAATAGCAGCGAATTCATATAATTTTCCCTCCTTGTCAGTAAAAGCTGAAAATAATAGGAACTGATGATTATGATTATATTTGAAAAGTAATTTTTATATATCAAACACCATACATACATACATGTATGTATGTATGTATGTATACACACACACACACACACACACACACATATATATATATATATATATATATATATATATATATATATATATATACATATACACACAATGGCATAACCATTCAGTCATTGATGAATTAATGGGTAAATCGATTTCATCTCTGTATCAAAACCAAACGATACCGGTACAAATCCTGGTCAAGGCAGAAACTTTCATTCTCAGTTCCCTTTGGAAGTAAGTCATTCCCATGGTAAAGCGAATTCGAGATTGTGTGTTAGGCTGTTTGTTCCTTTAATGTTTGAAGAGTATAAAAAAAGTCACCAGTGAATCAATGACTTCATTCAATACACACAAACATACATGCATACACAACAACACTTGCATTTATACATAAGTATATATATATATATATTTTATATATAAATGGTATATATATACACTCATATCAATTATATACATATACATATCATATGCATATACATATACATAATGAAGTTTATAAAATACATAGCAATTCGGTTTTCTTCTATGCTGCAGATTATATATATATATATATATATATATATATATAATATATATATATATATAATATATTATATATATATATATATATATATATCATATATATATATATGTATATATATACTATATATATACATATATATATATATATATATATACATATATTATATATATATAATATACTATAATATATATATATATATTCACGCAAATAATAAACCTTGAAATCTTGTGAAAAGAACATTCTTTTAAGAAAAGTAGTTATAAATGTAATCCCCACTATGAACCTGAATCATGGTTTCTACAAACTAGACTATAAATATTGTTAAAATATTAAATGTCCAGTTTGGTGTGTCGTTGATACGTACTATACGCTGTTTGTTATAGTATATACAGTATGTAGATATGTCCTAGTTGCATCTTACATGGACTGTTTATCATTCTTTTACGTACCATTTCCTAAATAAAAGGAGGAAATTGTTTTGATATTTTGCAGTACTTTATAATAATAAAAAATATTTTCATCAATATGTTTTAGCCAGCTTTTCTGTTTTTATCCACATTTCCGTTTTCATTCTCATGGATTTTGTTTGGCTTCTTATTTTTTATTTTTTATTTTGTGTCAACGTACCTGAAGAATTTTTGAGGTCAGAGAACTCGGGCAGCGTTCAGTCTCGTTAAGTTGCATCTTTATTGTATATGAGAGAGAGAGAGAGAGAGAGAGAGAGAGAGAGAGAGAGAGAGAGAGAGAGAGGTCGCCACGTTCTTAGCTAAATGTGTCATTGCATATAAAGGGTACGGTTGTAAACAGCAAAAGAAAGACGCAAGGCACGTTAATAAAAACAAATATATAATTTTGTTGGGTAACAGAGTTACGTTTTTTGTTTCAGTTTCAACTTTTTGTTTTCTTTAGTGTCAATTGTTTTGATTACTTGATCGCGAACTGCTGCTGTTTTTCATCCTTTTATCTATTACAAATTGTTTTCTCCATTTCATTTTACTTCTTGTTCACTGGAACATTTTTCTTCTTGTTCACTGGAACCTAATAACTAACACGCAGTCGTCTGTATGCTATTCATCATTCTACCTTCTCATTTTTCTTCTCTCTTTTATTTTACTTTTATTATTCTTCTGCTCCTTTCATTTGTACTTTTAATTTTCCTGTTATACCTCTCTTGAAAACAGTAAAAAAAAAAAAAATCCCACTTCGACTTCAGTTCCTTTTATGGAATTTTGGTGTTTCCAAAAATTTCATTTTCTCGAATTCATGCAAAAGGTCAAGAAAAAAACAAACAAACAAACAAAAAAACTAGGATGAATTGGAAACGCTGCAGAAACCTTGCCATAGTTACCAAGGGAAATTCAGTATAGATTTTGTTTTGGAATCTTAACGAGTTTACGAAATATATCCTATTGCGGAGAAGTTAATGGAAAAGATGCACAGTGTATGAAAAGTGGCTAACTGTGGATATTATGCTTTCAAGTTGAAATAATAGAGTTGTAAATATATTGAATAACTGGTGGATGGAGAGGCATAAACATATGAAAAACTATAAAAATCATTCATAGAGTCATTCTGTGAATAAATTATTATTATTACGGAATTTATAGAATCTGAATATGTTTTAAGATTTCATCTATTGATTGTGGCTGCTAAGAAATCTCTAACCTTAGTGTAGTTTCCTCTTTACACAAGTTTATTTCACTTTTCATAGTTTGGTGAGATTCCTTACTGTCTCGCATTCACCTTTAGTTCGTGACTTCCCTGTCCTTAGAAATTTATTCTGAGTCTGCATTTCTGAGAAAATCGCGAGAAAACTCACGCAGATGTCCTGTCCCCAAAGGATTATTCGCCACGTATGCAACAGTTGTCGTGTAAACAAATCTTAAGGCATATTTCCCATTCAGTGACTCCTCCGTCCTCAAAACATTCGCGGTCTGAGTTTTATGACATTGCCACACTCGGCCCGAGAGAGTCATAAGGGAGTAAATACGTAATTTAACGGAAGGACCGAAGGTGAAGTCGCTTTCTGTAGAGAGCCCCTGGTTACTCTTCCCCGGCGGGAGCAGTCGTCATAATCCGCGGAGATCGGGAAGGACTTGTGACATCCGACGAAGAGATAGAGCGGACATCCGAAATAGGTTTACGCTATTTGCTGTAGCGACGGTGTATGGAGTATATATTAGAATCGTAGAAAAAATTAGTGAAAATACTACATTCGGCGCTTGGAATGAATTGTATACCATCCAGTTACAGTGGTAAGAACAACTTGATTCGTTTATGTTTATGATATGATGCTCATGTCGGGTGAAACCACGTGTTTATGTTGAGTGTGTTTAGTGTTTAGCATAGTCAGTCCATTTTCATTCATTGGACACACATCGAAAAATCTAAAAGAGTTAAAGTATAACAGGCAGGTTATTTTTATATCTAAAAATCTAGAGTTAGTGTATAACAGGTAGTTTTTTTTTTTTTTTTTGGCTTAAAAAGGACAGACACTCTTTAAGTGTTTAGATCTCATCAGTATGATAACTTTATTTCACTTAAATTATCTTGAATAGTTAAAGTATGTGTGAATTTTTTTGCGTTCAAGTCGGAATAAAATATCAGGTCGGCAACTGAACGCTTGTCCTCCAGTACACCTGTACTTTATGCCCTCTTCAGCAAATGCATAAATATTCACAGGTATATTGAAAAGAATATACACGGTAAAGATAGTCGGGCAAAATGACATCACCCAGCAATGATATACAAATCTATCTGTTCAAGAAAACGAAAGACATGCCCAGCTGACACAAATCCACTTTTTATCGAGTCTGTACGCTGACGTGATCAACTATTTTCATCTGTGAGTGTTTTAATGTTTTATATTGCTTTTGAAGACAATTGCAATTTAGCAACCTTATGTTTACTATCGGATGTTATAGAGAATATCCGAAAGAGAGTTTCGTTGTACTGGTAATAATCACTTTCTTAAATTAAAATATGAACAACTTTCACTACTGTGATTGCTGCTCAAATAATTCCGGTGTTTAATTTAGCAGGTCGAATGACCAGCGGTTTAGCGAGTATCTAACTGGCATCGGGCATATATAATATATATATATATATATATATATATTAATATATAATTAGATAGATATATATATCACCGTGATTGATATACAAGCATTAAGCTACAAATGTTCTTTAATATCTAGTTCGCTCTACTTCGGAATTAATATATTTTTATATAGGTTAAGTTGATAAGAAATTCGTCGGCTCGTGGACTCCCTGAAAAAGATGAAATCTTTCGAACTGGGAAAACCACGAGAATTATAATGATTATTACAATCTGACAACGGATCATCATCTTGAAAGGCAATGCAGAATCAGCTGAGGCGGCAGCATCACTAACTATAAATGATTGGGCCAAAAGCAAACTCGTCGCAATGTCTATATTTGCCCTCCCATGTCATGCTAATTGGCTATTTTCAAATGGGTGGATATGGGGTGGAGAGGAGATGACTAACATTCCATACATGGTATGAGCATTAGGCTTATAAATAGGGCTCGCGGGATTCTACGTCAAATGAAAGAGAGAGAGAGAGAGAGAGAGAGAGAGAGAGAGAGAGAGAGAGAGAGAGAGAGAGAGAGAGAGTTCCTCCCTGAGCCTAAGAGATTCCAGCGAAGAGAGAAAGTAAGTTGAAATTTGTACAATTCGCTAACGATTTGTACATGAACCATATATTCGTTGTACGATCGTGCTGCCTCCATGTTAGGCTATTGGGACAAATAATTATGTTCATATACAACATATACACAAAAACCCATAATGAAAACTGATCATTATAGTGAATGGCAGTGTCGTCATCTGTTATACAACACTGTGTATAATTAAACATACAACAATCCCCTACCAATCCACTGATTCGAGAACGGCAAAGAGACCAAAATGAGGCTCATCCATTAAACTCTTTTAAAACTAAGTCAGGAATGCTTGTGCCCTGTAAGAATGTCCTTAGGGCTCCTTAATGATTGTAGGTAGTTGATCTAGGGACTGCTGTTCTATGCTCTGTGATTTTTAAGGACAATATTGACTTAACGTTTCCCCCGTTTTAAAATATCAATTAAATAGGGGCATTCTATTTTTTTTCGAATAAAATATTTAAAATAGGTAGTCAGATTTATTTTCTAGCTGTTCGAATAAGTTATTTTCTTTAAATATCAAGTAGTCAGGTTTATTTTCCTATTTTTTCTTAAATATCAAGTAAGTTTATTTATCTATTTTTTTCGAATAAGATATTTTGCTTCACGAATAACTTGATGTATAGGGCACTCAACGTAACCAATCAGAAATTGAAACTGAAATGAGTAGAGAGGTAAACAAAGAAACGTATGAAAAGTCCCTAAGTAAATAAGTAGTACGTGAATGTATTTCAACATTAGATATTAATATGAGAAAGTGGTTTAGCTTTAATGAATAAGTATGTAAAGGAAAATGTATCATAAAAGAACATATAAGAAATAACAGATTGCACATCTGCTTGTTTATCTAAATGTCTCTACACAGACGAACATTGATTTTATATATATATAGATATATATATATATATATATATATATATATATATATACACATCTATGTATGTAGTTTGTTTATATATATATGTTATAATATATGTATATAAAATATATATATATATATATATATATATAATATATATATATATAGATATATATATATAAAATGTAGCACGAAGGAACACGTGCTTGAGAATATCCTCAAATCCACGGTAGAGGGTGAGTGAACTGAGAATGTAGAAATGAACTCGAAAGTACTTGTTCAAAGTCTCCAGTTTCACTCATCTTCCACAGTGGATTATATATGTAGTATATATATAAATGTGTGTGTATATATATATATATATATATATATATATATATATATATATATATATGATTGTATGTATTCGTGTGTATATATCTATATATACCATACAGTTTAGTTTAGTGTCTCACACTTGGAGCGAGAAATGTCTCCCCATCCACAGAGCCAGGGAGAATGTGTGTCAGAGTTGTGATTTACAATCCAGCCAGATTCTTATAACTCGAGTAATTCTCAGGAGGTTCTCATAATTCTGGTGCAAATGATCAAATGTGGCAATAGTCTCTTGAGTGAGTATATTTGGAACCATAAGGTTCTGTGGAAGGTTGTTTTTATACTATCAGCGAGTGCTCTCTCTCTCTCTCTCTCTCTCTCTCTCTCTCTCTCTCTCTCTCTCTCCCAAAAATTTCTTCGGTATTTCTCCCTCTATTTTGGTATAATTTTCATACCTCTGTCTGTTCTCTTTCTCCATGTCCCCCTTCCCGCCCCCCCCCCTTTTTTTTTTAACGCTCTCTGTCAGTAGTTTCTTCGGCATATTTCCCTTTTAACTTGTTTACATCCTTTTGTCACTTGCTCCCCAGTAAATCATTTTCCCGGTATTTTAGTAAATAATTTTCCCGGTATTATTTGCTTTTTCCCACTTTTTTATGTCGTCCCTTTCAACATTGGATTTTATCTTCGTTCGTCCTTTATATCTGTCCTCTCATGATTTCTATTCTTGCTCCGTATCTTCTCTCTCTCTCTCTCTCTCTCTCTCTCTCTCTCTCTCTCTCTTTTGCTATGAGGGTTCGATGCCTCTTGAAGCACCACTGGAGGCTGCGGGCTCCGTCGAAGAAGGTGTCGACGACAAGAAGAAGAATAAGAAGAAGGAAGAAGAAAGAAGAAGAAGAAGAAGAAGAAGAAGAAGGAAGAAGGATTGTGATGTCGTGGTTGCTTCTCCATCCTCCTTACCGACCGAACGCGGAAGTTGGCTTCCTCCCAGACACTCTCAGGATTCTGTCCATTTAAGTTGTCCTCTCTCTCTCTCTCTCTCTCTCTCTCTCTCTCTCTCTCTCTCTCTCTCTCTCTCTCTCTCTTATATATATATTGCAAGCATGGATGCTCTTATGTATACCTATATTCATACATACGGACCTTGCTGTCTCACATACACACACACACACACACATATATATATATATATATATTATATATACACTATACAATTATATATATTTTATATATATATATATATATATATATATATATATATATATGCAAAGCATGTATGCTCTTCTGTATACCTTATATTCATATATTCATAGATACGTACCTTGCTGCCTCACACACACGCACACTTATATTATATAGATTATATATATTATATATATTATATATAATATATATATATCTATATATATATAGATATATAATATATATACATAGATATATATATATATATATATAGTATATATATATATACAAGCATGTATACTTTTATGTATACCTATATTCATACATAGGCACCTTGCTGCCTCCCAAGCAAGGTACCAGTTTACATGTATATTTTCATGCATACAATTTCGTATGTATGTATATTGTAAATCCTTCCTGTTACTTTTTCAGTGCTAAATTGTCTAAATGGCAGATCCAATATTCAAATTGCCATCTTGAGATCATTGCAAAGGCACGAGGGGATAGTGCCAATTGAATAACTGAGAAACTGGCACGGGTTAGAGCGGAGAATATGAATATAAGAACTGGGATAACGGGAAGGATAATGGAGTACGAATATAAATAGAGAACATTCACAGGAAGGTTCCTTGACCAGTGATACTGAATATTCTATATTTAGCTGGGTATTTCAACGAGTATTTCCTGTTAACGGCACAGTACACATTTGTTGTTAATGATACAGACTTCAAAATTTCCAGTTGTCATGTATAAGATTTTTTTTTTAGAAGTTTTGATGTATGGATATTGAATTGTATTGGTATGATGCAAAATTCCCGTTCGTAAAATATTGATTTTTTTAGTCGTATTGTTCAGAAGATTATCATTCTCATGGAACAAGCTCACAGATGCTCAATCTTCCAAACAATATGGATGCAAAACGCAGTGGCTGCATGTATCTGTATTTTGGCTTACAACTGTATAAAATGGCGCAGTGAATCAGAAAGGGAGTTTTCTCTAATGTTTCCATGATTTGTGGAAAAGACAGACAGGGATATATATAATATATATATATATATTATATATATATATATATATATATAGACGTGTAGAAAATACTTGCCCAGATGTACGTAGTAGCAAGCACCTTTTAAAGATTACAGAAACCCATTTGGAGAACATATCAAGAGGCAGATGAAAATAGTTTGGACATGGCTGCAGTCCCCCTTCTGATGCTTTTGCTCGTCATTTATCTGACAGATCCCGGGGAAGATGAGAATGACGTTTGACGTTATAGGACGTCAATTCTTGACCTCTAAGTGACGTATGAACTGTCATGTATTTGAAGAAATGACATATTTGATAATTAGGTCGTATGACTCTCTCTCTCTCTCTCTCTCTCTCTCTCTGAGAACTGTCATTCATGTATTTGAATATGTGACTTCTTTTTAAGTGGGTCGTGTGACTTTCTCTCTCTCTCTCTCTCTCTCTCTCTCTCTCTCTCTCCTCTCTCTCTCTCTCTGAAAAGAAACTGTCTTGTATTTGAATAAGTACTTCTTTTTAAGTTTTTGTGGGGTCGTGTGACCTCTCTCTCTCTCTCTCTCTCTCTTCTCTCTCTCTCTCGTCTTCTCTCTCTCTCTCTCTCTGAAAACTGTCTTGGTATTGATAGTGACTTCTTTTAAGTGGGGCGTGTGACCTCTTCTCTCTCCTCTCTCTCTCTTCTCTCTCTCTTCTGAGAAACTGTCCAAGTAATTTGAATAAGACTTCTTTTTAAGTTGGGCGTGTGAATTCTCTCTCTCTCTCTCTCTCTCTCTCTCTCTCTGAGAACTGTCATGTATTTGAATAAGCGACTTCTTTTTAAGTGGGTCGTGTGACTTCTCTCTCTCTCTCTCTCTCTCTCTCTCTCTCTTTGATAAAGAAAGATCTTCCTTCTTTAAAGGTTATTAGAGGATAGTTTTGTGCTTATCTTTGAAACTTTTTCTTAATATTCGATGAAACATTAATCTTGTAGAAGTTTTTCTCTACCTTTCTTATAGCGGCTTTCTCATTGCTGTTAAGGTAGATGAGTAACTCTCCGATATAAATCATAATATCGGAGAACTCTTCACCTACCTTAACAGTAACGAGAAAACCGCTGTAAGAAAGATATAGAAAACCCTCTACAAGATTAATGCGGCTGAAGCAGCAATAACATTCGATAAAACTTGTTTAAATGAGGGTCTCCTACCACATTTTATTTATTATTATTATTATTATTATTATTATTATTATTATTATTATTATTATTATTATTATTATTATTATTATTATTAAGAGGCATCTTGAATCTGGTGTGGTTTCTCCCATTGTCAACATCTAGAGAAGTGTAATTTACGAAGTGAACTGGCTTTGTATTTTATTAAAATAAATTCATATCGTAATTCAAGTTCATTTTTCTGTCCATAAAATCGGATTGGGAGAGGAAACTGAAATCTAACGGTTTGGCTTTTCTGAAGACCTTCAAATCAGTCAATTTTATTTCGAAGAAAAATATTTTCTAATAATATTTTATTTCGTAGAAAAATATTTTCTAATCATATTTTATTTCGTAGAAAAATATTTTCTAATAATATTTCTGGTTGTGTTCCGTTCCGACAACCTTCTAAAATTCTTCCTAATTGATCAGGGTAATGTGTTTGTTTTTACTCTCGGTGAATAAATAGTCAAGATAAACAACAGGAATATTTGCAGGAAGCTATGATATTCTGCCACCTACATTATGCTTGAGAATATTTTACCAGCTATACATTCATATCAGACTTTACACGTATGTAGTTATGTATGATGTATGTATGTTGTTATATAAGTGTACATGGATTCTTGAATATTTTTCAACTCAGGAAATGCCAACAAAACCGGATTGCTCGAATCCGCAGAACCATTTAAGCGTGTAGGCTTCGAAAAGCTTCCTTTTGGCAAACATTTGCAACTATTCACAGACTAATTCTTACTGGCGACATGTTGGTGCAATCTCTGGGTGTGTGTGTGTGTGTGTTTGTGTGTGTGTGTGCACTGCTTCTCGTGCAGCTGTTTTAGGTAGGCTTTTCCGGCAACGGTTTGAATCAGGTAATATTTTTTTTTTTTCAATTGAGGAGGCCGATTTTGCAGCCAATCAAATGACCTTACCTATGCGAGGCCTGGTTTAACGCAGAGAAAACTAGAGTGGATAAGATCGTAGGTCTGTCAATATGATAAGAAGGTTATGATGCCAGAGTTGTCTGGTGATCGAGACCATTCTTGGGCCTCATTGTGACTCATTAACACTTACTTACCAGGGCTGTCTTCCGGTGGTTCTTCAACAGACCCGTTGCCACCGTGCTGTTGATTCTTCCTTCGTCGTAACTGGTACATTCTCTGGGATTTATAAAATCTTAAAGCAACAAGTAATCTGCTGTCCCTTCGTTTACAATGTTGTTGTGATTGTCTTCTCAGGGACTGCGCTTCTATGCTAGATCCAAGTTTACCTAGCGCTTTCAGTGCACCTCATGCGCTACACTGTATGTGTTACTTAAGGTCCCTTGCAGCATCCCTTCGGCCCCTAGCTGCGACCCCTTCCGTTCCTGTACTGTACCCCCTTTCATATTCTTTTTCTTCCATCTTACTTACCAACCTCTCCTAACAATTGTTTCATAGTGCAACTGCGAGGTTATCTTCCTGTTACACCTTTCAATCCTTTTACTGTCAGTTTCCGTTCCAGTGCTGAATGACCTCATAGACCCCAGTGCTTGGCCTTTGGCGTAAATTCTATATTTAATTCAATTTTATTGGTTACTCCCAATCCCACATTAGACGCCACTTCTCAGGAATAGTTGGGGCTGGGACTCGGAGTTTTGCGTTGACTGTCCTTAGTTTACATCATGTTATCATAGGAATTTGTTTTATTACTTTTAGCCGTTACTTTATCTCCGGAAAAATGACGGAAAATTTATAAAGATGAAGTGGTTACGCTGGAGAATTTTAACTGTCTTGCAAGAAAAATTTCCACGGACGTTCGGTAATTTTCTTACGCTGGAAGTGACACTTAGGGTTGTATTAATGTGTAACGTAAGAAATGAAGTGGGTTTTGCCGTTTTTTCCATTTTAGGCACCAAAAAATTTCCTGATAGGTGCAATAACGTGAGTATAACGATGTAACACAGACCGCGAATTCAGTGTGGGCTTTAGCATTTAGCATAGCATTTTAAGGAGTATCATTTGGCGTTGTCCCTTTTTATCAATTTGTCTTTTTTTATCGTGTATATCGATTTTTAAAACTTGTTTTATAAATCATGTCTTATTTTTAAGTGTATTTTATATTCTTTTTCATTGGGTGCATTCACTAGTCAGTAGATTTTTGTCTACCTTTGTTTTATACAGTATTCTTTTTTTTTTTATTTTTTTTTTTACTCTACATATTTCCATCCATCGCGTCTTTCTGTAATTATTGACTTGATGTTTAATTAATTTGAATATTTATTTATTTCATTTTTCTTACTTAATCAGCATTTCCATATATTCCTCCTTGAACCCTTTTTCCTTACCAAACAACAAACCAACTGTTTGGTTTTCTTGCTTTAATTAGTAAAGTTCCTTTTACTTACAGTACATTGTACGTTTAACACCTTATTTCAAATACAGCTGAAGATCTGAATGATATATTTTTCTGTAGTACTTCAATATGTTCGTATAATCTCGTTATTCATATGATTGTATGACTTTATTTTTCATTTGGCGTCGAATTATCCCGTTTGTTTTGGAATACTACTTTTAACAGGTTCATGATCACCTAATAAGTATTTGATTATTTAATACTAACATCTATATATGTATAATATGTCTTTCATATGTTAATTAGATTTCTTGCTTGATTCACAGATTTCAATCAATCGACATCTTAGTATATCTCGTTCTTTCATAGATTCTATCAAAAACAAGTAATGAATGTACTTTTTGTTTATTCATTACCGTCATTTCTTAACTAGTTCTACGACACGCTCAGTATTGCAGTGGTTATTTACCCCCAATAATTTATCCTTTAGTTGTATCTCCTTCATCAGGTTTTCGTGGCGAGAGCAGCATCAGATTCACGATTCTCACTTCTGAAGTATTTATAAACAAACATCCCTCATTGTCAATCGGCGTTCATCTCCTAACAGACCAAGGGTGCACACAGGAACTCTCGTACGTACGTACATTCCACCGTCGACCCACATTGAATTGGCGAAGTCGAGTACCCACGCGATATACCAACACTAAATACCCTTTACATTATGTGGCGTGTCGTGTTAAATCAAGACGTTCCTATTTAATTTAACAAAATGAAACGAGTGCTCTTGCAGTCAAAATGTCTCTTCTCTCAGGTTAGGTACACAGCATCGGACTTCAAGAAGCGATGCTGAGGAGGCGTTCAGACGGGGATTATACTCGTTTTAATTTATGCCAGTCCTATCGCTGAAAACGAAAGTTTTCGGTTGCTATCTTTTCCCTCCTGTCTCATTATTTGCGGACCGGATTCCTGTTCTTGGGTTCACTTTCTCTGGACCCTTTTTCTTTTTCTTTTTGGAGGTTGGGGGTGGGGGGGGGGGTGTGGGGGGGGGTCGTGTGGGATACAAGTGAATTATCCTGAGGTGTTCGGAACTTGCATGTGATACTTCCACAAATGAGCGTACACCTATTAATTTATGCATCATACGTGCATTATATACACAATATGTAAGTATAAATCATAAATAATCTTGCGCACACGCCCAATATTCATGAAAGAATGTGTGTAGAGCACTGTATGTATTAGTTATAGTTGTTCAGCAAATTAGCAGCCAAAGTGAAATGTAAAAATCATTGCTATACTCGTATTGGTATTTACAGTAAAATGACTTCAAGCAGACTGCTGGTGCGCTCAGAGTAATGGAAAAGAATAATTTTTTTTTTGAGACAGTGTTTGATTTATCAATGTATTTCAAAATAAAAAAGGAAACAAGTCCATTACTTTATTTAGGAATAAACCGTGCTCTTTTATTTCTCGTTTCTTTAGGGCCTAGAGAGACATTGTCTTGCCACTCCCATCGGCCTTTTCATTTCCATAAAAACACAAGATGATATAGCACTGTAGCAAGTACAATTAGGAGCATTTCAATCGTTCTGTCGTGGAATCAGTAGGGGGTAATACGAATTTTGGATGCAGCCAGTTGCTTAGTTATTCATCTACAGTGGTGTTATTGTTGGATTAGGGCGCTCGTTCCAATTACCAGACAAGAACACACACACACACACAGAGGAGAGAGAGAGAGAGAGAGAGAGAGAGAGAGAGACTGACTGCTGTTGGCTGCCCACCAACAACCAGGTAGACCAACTAGGTCAAAAACGCCGAATCTTTAAGTATGTCTCTCCATCCCCCTTCCCCCCACCCAACCGTGCCCCCTTTTTGTGCTTTGTCTCAGGGTATCTAACAAGGCAGCGGCAACACCGCCCCCCCATACCTCCCCTCAACCCAGGCATCGGGAATGTGTGTCTTGACCGAGACGTTTTGCCTCTCCTCAGGTCAGTGCTTTTTTGGCATCTTTAGGGCGCATACCGTGGAGGGACGAATGTGCTTGCTGCTGAAACGTAAGCTTGACTCTTCTCTCTCTCTCTCTCTCTCTCTCTCTCTCTCTCTCTCTCTCTCATCACTTAGAGCATTCACTTAGATTAATTCCTATCTATCTCTTTAGGTAAGTGGATCCCACTTTCTACTTTATCTATCTATTTTCCAACTTACTTCCTACTTATCTATCTATTTACTACTTACTTTCTATTTATCTATCTATTTGTATCTTAATTTCTATTTATCTATTATGTACAACTTAGGTACTTTCTATATAAATATTTATTAACAACTTACTTTCTATTTATCTATCCATTTACAACTTGCTTTTTATTTATCTATCTCTTTACAACTTTATGTAGAAATCACAAGGACTGGGACTATTATCCTATCTGGTGACTTCAAACTTCCTTTCGTAGAATGGGAAAGAAACGAATAGGAGATTGTGGTTGTACTTATACATATAAAAAAAGAGAGTAATATGTAGTGCAGAAGATAAGAGGCAATTTGAAAAGCTATTAGATATGCTACTAGAATACAACATTCAACAAATAAATCACCTGCCAACAAGAAAGGAAATACTTTAGACCTAGTATTTGTGAACGAGATGAATTATGTTAAAGAAATAATAGTTTATAATGCGAGTATTTCAGACCATAATGTCATAGAATTAACAGTTCATTCCAAAGCAAGTGAAAATAGAGATAAGCAAGAAATGAAAAAGTGGGAAGGATATGGAAAATACAACTTCTACAGTAAAAATATAAAATGGTCAGAATTAATGAAGAATTAAACAAAGATTGGATAACATTTTCGTAAGTGATGACATAAGGGTAAATACGGAGATATTATATAAAATATTGGAGATAATAGTGGAAAAATATATACCGAAGAAGAAAAGTAAACATCATTCATGCATACCAAGAGACAGAAGGATCTTGTTCCAGAAAATCAGAAAGTGGAAAAAACAAAAAAGGTCTTGCAAAGAAAAAAATGCATGGAAAGTTATAGAACTAAAAAGTAAGATAGAAAATGCAGAACAAAAGATTATACAATCAAAAGAAAATGAAAAACGGGACTTGGAAGAAAAAACCCTATTAAATATCAAGCAAAACCCCAAACTATATTATACTCATATGCGAAGAAGATGAATAAAAGAAGAATAGAAATAGGCCCTCTGAGAATTGAAGGGAGATTAACGAATGAAAAAAAGGAAATTTGCAACATACTGGCAGAACGATATAAGAGAGAATTCACCCCTAGAATAGATAATGAAGATAATGATATAGAAGTAAGGGATGAAAATAGTGAATATTTAGCTGACATAGATATTAATGAAGCTGATATTGTGCAGGCTATTAATGAAATTAAAAATGGAGCTGCTGCAGGGCCTGATGGAAATTCCATAGCTATTTTGTTAAAGAAAGTAGTTCATTCTATCGCAAAGCCACTTGCAATATTATTAAGACAAAGTGTAGATACAGGCAAGATATATGATGACCACAAATTAGCATAATTTACCCCTACTTTCAAAAGTGGATCAAGACTAGAGGCAAGTAATTATAGGCCTGTAGTCTAACATCACATATTATGAAAGTGTATTGAAAGGGTAATGAAGAAAAATATTATGAAACATTTAATAAAAAATAATTTGTTTAATAAAGGACAACATGGTTTCGTACCCGGAAAAAGTACACAAACCCAACTGTTAGTCCACCGTGAAACATATCAAAATATGAAAAGCGGAAATGAAACAGATGTGGTTTATTTTTAGACTTTGCAAAAGCTTTTGATAAAGTAGACCATAATATATTAGCGAAGAAAATTAGAAAACACAATATCGTGGATAAAGTAGGAAGATGGTTAAAAGAATTTTTACACAACAGAAAACAGATAGTTATTGCAAACGACGAGAAATCGGATGAAGCCAAGGTAATATCCGGTGTGCCGCAAGGTACGGTGTTAGCTGCAATACTGTTTGTTATTATGATTGAAGACATAGACAATAATGTTAAAGATTCGGTAGTGAGTAGTTTCGCAGATGACACAAGAATAAGTAGAGAAATTACTTGTGATGAAGATAGGAACGCTCTACAAAGAGACCTTAACAAAGTATATGATTGGGCAGAGTAAATAGGATGGTATTTAACTCTGATAAATTTGAATCAATAAATTATGGAGACAGAGAAAGAAAGCTATATGCATATAAGGGACCTAATAATGAGACCATACACAAATAAGGAAGCAGTTAAAGACCTTGGTGTGATGATGAATAGGAACATGTTATGCAATGATCAAATAGCAACTCTGTTGGCAAAATGTCAAAGCAAAAATGGGAATGTTGTTACGGCACTTCAAAACAAGAAAAGCTGAACACATGATTATGCTGTATAAAACATATGTTCGTAGTCCACTTGAATATTGCAATATGATATGGTACCCACACTATCAAAAGGATATTGCACAAATAGAGAGTGTACAAAGGTCATTTACAGCTAGAATAGAAGAAGTTAAGGACCTAGACTACTGGGAAAGACTACAATTCTTAAAATTATATAGTCTAGAAAGGAGAAGAGAACGCTACATGATAATTCAGGCATGGAAACAGATAGAAGGAATAGCAGAAAATATCATGGAACTAAAAATATCAGAAAGAGCAAGCAGAGGTAGATTAATAGTGCCCAAAAACTATACCAGGAAAATAAGGAAAGCACACAGGACATTAATCCACTACGCACCAGCATCGATAATGCAGCGTCTATTCAATGCGTTGCCAGCTCATCTGAGGAATATATCAGGAGTGAGCGTAGATGTGTTTAAGAATAAGCTCGACAAATATCTAAAACTGCATCCCAGACCATCCAAGATTGGAAGATGCAAAATATACCGGAAGATGTACTAGCAACTCTCTGGTAGACACTAGAGGTGCCTCACACTGAGGGACCTGGGGCAACCCGAACAAGATGTAAGGTCTGTAAGGTAGGATCTATCTATTTACAATTTTAGGCAGCGCTAAGGAGCAGAGTAATCAATTTATCTCATTCGTATCGTCGTAAAATTTAAAATTGAGCCTTCATAGCAGGTAATTTTTTCTCGGGAATATAATGATTTGTTGCAGTTGGAGTTTATGGAAAAGAAAAGTTGTTTATTTTCGTAAGTATTTAATGCTTAGATTAAGTAAAACTGGAACACCCAATGCTCATTTTGTAGTGTTCATGAAACCAAACAGTTTCTAAGAACTCAAAAACATGATGGTCACTACCAAGACAAACATAATATTCCTGAGAATGTGATTACTCTCATAACCTCTTGTGACATAATAGTCATTAGGGTCATAAATGAAAAACAAAATTGCAGCTGGAAATCGAGACGAGACAACACAAAATCTCTATTGTATTTGAAATGAAGCGACACAGCGCTGCTCTCTTTTTTCGGGATAAGAGGAAACATAATTTTTGTTTAAGCGATGACAGATTGAATCCCTTTGTTGTCTAAGTGAAACGACAGTAAACTCGTCTTATATTTTAAGATGAAATCATGCAAACATTCCCTTTCAAGATGTACAGACAATGGATCTATTGATTTTCAAATTGAAACAACGACCACTCTTGCTTTAAAAGAGGAAGCAGCAATAACTTCACCACTTTCCTTTAGCATATTTAACGTAGCTCCAAATCAAATCCTAGCAATTCATCATTTATATGGGCTACAAACTTAAAACCAATCCTCAGGCCCTGTGGCACTCAGGAGTGTCGAATTCAGCTGTAATTAATTCCAAAGAGAAAAGGTGTGAAAGTATATAGTTTTTGGAGCGAAAGAAGAGCATTTTGTATTCTAACAACGAGAATCAGATCAGTATATTAGTTTTATAATAAATGCTGTATATATGAGTGTAATGCTAACACTTCCAGTTGATCCAATTAAAGTAGTTTTAAATTTTGTGGATGAGGTAAATGAAATAAAATTAAAGGAAAATTGTCTTCCTTCACGAAAAGGTGCATTGTGTTGAGCACAAATACGTTTAGCGAATGCAAGGATATAATTAATTCATTATTCAGTAGTGGTAAAAATAGTTTGCAAGTGTTTACGTGAAGGCAGCACTGCTTTAGCGATTTAATTTTAAAGGAAACCATGAACCCAGGTACCATATAAAATGAAATTAATTTTAGTGTTTAATAAAGAATTATTCTAACGTGTCAGCAGCCCCATATAGCATTCTCACACAGCTGGTAAATCTGCAAACCTGTCCCGTAAACCTTATATTTCGAAAAAGAAAATGACGTTGCTCTTATGTATATATGTGATTTTGTTGGCCTTCATAAAAAGTCCTGTCATTTCTCATTAAAAGAAGATGATTTTTCTATTATTGAAAAATCATATAGAGAAAGAATTGAACTCAGTTATGAATGAGTATATGCATATAGTAAACACACACCACACACCCACGTATATATACATATACAGGTTATATATATATATATATATATATATATATATATATATATATATATATATAGTATATATATAATATATATATATGTATATATATATGTATATATATATATATATTTATTTCATATATTTTTTTTTTCCTATTGTGTATTGTATATATCCTATATATATAACCATATATATATATATATATATATATATATATATATATATATAGATATATATATATATATATATATATATATATATATATATATAGATATATATATATATATATATAATATATTATATATATATATATCTATATATATATATATATATATATATCTATATATATATATTCTATATATATATATATATATATATAGTATATATATATATATATATATATATATATATATATGTGTGTGTGTGTGTGTGTGTGTGTAAATATATATATATATATATATATATATATATATAGTATATATACATACATATATATATATATATATATATATATATATATATATATATATATATATATATATATATATATATATATATATATATATATATATATATATATATATATATATATATCCAATATAGGACGGAGGAACACGTGCTTGAGAATATCCTTATATCCACGATAGCTGTAACTGGGACTTTAAACAAGTACTTTCGTAGTTTATTTCTACATTCTACATTCTACGTTTTCAAAGTCTCAGTTTCACTCACCTTCTACCGTGGATTTACGAACGCATTTTCGTAAAGACAGTGAGACAGTGAGACAGCGAGGCAAAGAAACGAACGATGCTTTCAGCAATGGGAAATTTGGGTGTTGAATGGCCTATTTCCCGCATGAAGAAAACACCACGTCAGAAAAGTAGTGGCCTTTCGGGGAAGGACCATTATTGCCACAATTTTTTGGCACTCATTTTATTTACTCTAGGCGAAAGAAAAAGGAGCACTTCCGGTAACCAAGGTCTCCTTTGGTGTTAGTTCTTTGGTTGTTTGAAATGGCACTTTAGCCCCCTTCAGTCTTCAATGTTTCCTGGAGAGAGAGAGAGAGAGAGAAAAAAAAACTCCCATTGATGGTCCCTCCCACTCTAAGCCTCAGCTGTGCCAAAGATGATGCTTGTTAGCCTTCTTTGTAGTTTTTTTTTTTGTGTCTGGTTATTTTCTTTGTCAGATTATTTTTGGATGACTCACTGTCATTTGGGAGCTGTTTTTGCTTCGTTCTTTCTGTACCAATTCTTTTGTTCATTTCTTCAACGTGCTGTTTATGAATTATTTAATTTTTTAAGGGTAAATGGACCATGATGGGCACAACAGCGAAAAACTCTCTCGGCCTCTATAATTAACCAGAAAATAAATGTAATAGATATAAATATAACAGATGCCTCTTTGTACAGGATGATCAGAAACATCATACCCCCCTGACTCGTAAAATCTTCCACCCTCCAAGTGTCTTGTTTCCTGTTGGCCTTCGCTAGGGCAGAGGGTTGCACGTCCCAGCGGCCTCTTCATCAAAGAACCGTGATTGTGAGCTAAGGATCCGGCTTACTGAAAAGAGGATACAGATTTGAATATTTGATAGCTTACGTAAATGTTCTTTTGAAGATCGTATGGATTGTCTTTACTATATATTCATGTATCCTGAATTAGTATACTGAGATTACGTTTTAGAATGCGTGTGTTAGGAAGCTTAAAGTGTCAGTCAGCTCCCCAAGAAAAAACATATATTACCTAACTATCAAATTATTGTTTATCTAAATGTTAATTGTTTGGCAACTCAAACGATTGACCTTATATAAGTTAACAACCATATAAAAAATTTTTTCTTTTTACATTTATTTCAAGGAAACTGCCTATTGTTCTTACTTTGGACAGTTGTGTTTTTTTTTTTAAATTTTTGATTATTCGTTTTGCTCTTGCAATAATCAACATCCCCTCATTTTCCATTCCCAGAATAATATGGCAAAGCTTCTCCCCAGAGCTTCCGAACTTTTATTCAGTCCTCTTAAGAATTTTAATCAAACTCATTCCAGTATTCAGAGCTTATGGAATTGAATGAATGAAATCAGGTAACTGCATGAACTTGTTAAAAGAAATTGGAGATAGCATGAAAGGAATGAGAAAAATATGTGGCAGCGGGGACAGACATTCTGTGAGATGTGCTAATTTTCACATTTTTATCTTCTAAAGAATATAGGAGACAAATACGTAGAATCTGTTTTAGTGGAAGTATATTGACTGTATTTCAATAATGATATCAAGCACTGATATGCAAAGTATGTTTGACTGATAAAGCATAAACCAAAAGGGATTTTGTACGTGCTTAAAGTACATTGAAACTTTGACTATTAGTGTGGTAAAGACCCGGCAGTTTAATATCTGAGTGAGAACAGGAAAGAGGACTAGCTTTTGCTGAAACAAAAATCCCCCCAACCATAATACAGACAATGGTGGTACCTATGTTAGGTATATACGATATATATACGATATATATATATATATATATATATATATGTATATATATATATATATATATATATATAGATAGTATATATATATATGATAAATCCCCCAACCATAATACAGACATTGGTGATACTTTCCTTAGGTTTTAAATAGATAGACTACACACACACACCCCACATATAGATATATATATATATATATATATATATATATATATATATATATATATATATATATTTATCACATACGCTGTTCTGTGCAATAGTATAACTACTAAAAGACCCTCATTCAAACTGGATGGTGTTTAGCGGAGTTATTTATTAAAAAAGTACCAGTTGGAATGAGGTCCTTTCAGTAATTGTATGTACATACATACATGCATACATAATATGATAGAACAATTGGAAACATAATGTACAGTTTTCCTGCTAATCAAATAAAAAGCCTAATTGCGGTTTTCGCTAACGTCATCAGTCCGCCATGCCCGAATATACGTGTCTATCTCGTGGCACTGAGTGCAATGATTAGTTTACATAAGCAAAAATGACGGCACAGAATTCAATGATAGTGACTCACTCGCTCCCCTCTGTCAAAGAACGACTTACTGAAGAAGAAGAAGAAGAAGAAGAAGAAGAAGAAGAAGAAGAAGACGTATATTGCTGGTTAAACACCGAAACTGGAAACTACTTAGATCTAAGTCGTAATTTTAATCATTTTTATTTTTTTGAAATAATTTGAATAAGAAAATACGATGAAGCAAAGATTCGGGATTTTAATGACTTACGGATTTTTTTTCATCAGAAATCTTGAATTTAGTCGTGTATTCAAGTACGAATTTTATGACTCGGGTAGCGATGTGAATTAAGTTGTCGAGGTGGATCCAGGTTATATTCCTTTGTGTTCGCGGTACAAGAAATACTTTCTTAGCTGACTTTAGAATGTGCTTAATCGTGGGGTGTCTTTAAAATGAAAGTGACGCCTTCTTGTGAGCACAAAGCAATGTCTTGCCTTGCTTAAGGTACACATGACACAGCTACCCGCTCTGATGTCTGTTCAGACCTCGTTGTGACTCAGAGCCGTGCCCAACAGGTTCCTAAATGCCATGGCAAGTTTTAATTCTAGGGCTGAGAACTAAAAGGGCCAATGTCAAAAAATGGCCGATTGTAGTTAAGACCGTCTCTAAACTAGAAATTTATCTGTTTCAGTGCTATAATGGCCAATGTTATAAGTTAAGCAATCACCCCCCAAAAAAAGCTTTCGTTTGCTATACTTACCTGAATTTTAATAAAGGAAGCAATATTTTTAAATGCGTTTTTCTGAAAACATGGTTTATGACATTGGCCCTTGTAGTTCTCAGCCCTAGAATTACGGTCAAGTTCACACTTACCAGATGGAGAAGAAGAGTAGGGAACACTAGCTGTATATGAATAGCCCATAAAATTCTAAGTTTTAGCCCCTTTTTGGGCTTTGCAGAGACAATCATATAACCAGAGGGGTTTTCTGTTTATCAAACTAAAAAAAGAACGTGAAAATATATTTCTATGAAACTTGTTTGGAATACTAATGAAGACAGCCTTTAAAATTCCAGTGTTTTTATCCTTTTTTGGGATTTGAAAAGACACTAACATCAGTTGAGGAGTTTTCCCACTGGCAAAATATAGTGAAACTTGTTAGGAATACTGATCAAGATAGCCTATAGAATTCCAATGTCATAATCCATTTTTGGGATTTGCAAAGACACGCATCAGCTAAGGAAAATGCTAAAACGAACCTTGAAAATGTATTTCTTTAAAACATGCGAGGAATACTGAGCAAAAAACACGGACACCAGCTTAATCTTTTCACATTACTTCCAGCTACGGCTCGAGAACCATTGAATTTGAGTTTAGATTGGAATTAGAATATAAAATTTAGGCCAAAGGCCAAGTTTTAGGACCTATGAGGTCATTCAGCGTTGAATTTGAGAATAAGGAAGGTGTGAAAGGTTTAACAAGTAAAATGGAAGAGAGAATATGAACGGGAGTACAGTAAAAGGAATGAAAGGGGTTGTAACTAGGTTCCTGAAGGGACTCTCCAAAGACCCTTAAGTAATGTATACAATGCACCGCGTGAAGTGCACAGACGGCAGGAAATAATTGTTTATCTTTTCAGCAGCTTAAACATGAAAAAAGAAGAAAAAAACTAGGAGTAGTATGTGTCCTATGGAATGAGTTGAAAAACACTTGGCTCTTTTCGAACAGGAATCAGGTCGGCCTGAGCAGGTCTCGCTTCAGCCAAAGTGTCTGAGTTTCCAAGGTAAATCGGCTGGACCTTTAGTGAGTGACACATTTTCCAAGCCTGACGTCATAAGCTGGTGCCTTAGTTTAATGTCTCTTAATAAAAATAATCCTTCATGCGAGTAACTGGTATCGCATGTGTCTTAATTAGCCTTCAATGGCCATGGCACCCTGTAATAACTCATTTAGTAATTGCTAAGAAGCTTTTATCAGTAAATTTCATCACCAAGCAAAATAACTCTAATACAAAATTCTTTCTTACAACGCATTATTTCCTGTACATTCTCTCTCTCTCTCTCTCTCTCTCTCTCTCTCTCTCTCTCTCTCTATATATATATATATATATATATATATATATATATATATATATATATATGTGTGTGTGTGTGTTTGTGTGTGTGTGTGTGTGTGTATGGGCGTAAGACGAGACTAAGTCCCTAGAAATATTAGAGGGGAAGTGCGTGCCACGATAGAGAGAGAGAGAGAGAGAGAGAGAGAGAGAGAGAGAGAGAGAGGATGATGTGGGAAGACCGAAGTGTCTTAGGGGAAGTAAAATACATTAGCAGAAGGGGGGTTGGGGTTGGGGGTTGGGCTAGGGGTCAGAGAGGGGAAGTGACTTTGAGAGGGGAAGAGGAGGGTCCCGAGGGAATGAAGATGGCGGCCTAAAAATATCTCGGGCAACCCACTAACCCTGCGAAAGTCCAGCGTGGCGAAGACGCGGTGGTACTTCGCGAGCCTTTGGTAGACCAGTAGAGCCAACCCAGACCTCTCGGCGAGCACACCTTCCTGAAACAGACCTCTCTAAAAGAGAGACAGAGATAGAGAGAGAGAGAGAGAGAGAGACTCGAAGAAGTTGAGACTCGAAAGGAAACGTCGAGTTCGTGTGGAGAGTTTCCCCTCTCGTTGTGATTTTGTGCGAAGTGCCTGTGCGCTCTCTGGGGCACAGGCGTCGCGGTTATTATGGCCGCCCAGATATCAACGCCCATCCAGTGCAGATAGCATAATATAAAGCCAGTTGGCTTCTGTTCTGTGACAGAAGGTTAGTGGAGAAACATCATCCTACTCAAAGAATAAGTTGTGAATTTCATGACTTGTGGTCGAGGGGATTGAGTGCAGAGTTTATAGTACTAAGGTCCCGTCCGCCTTTTGCAGCGCCAATTCCCCGTCCCTCTACCCAACACGTCCCCTTTGTATTTCTCCTTCCCATTCTCTCTTTCCCTCCTTCGGCCCCTCAACAGCGATCAGAATAGACGGCCTGGGGAAAACCCCCGTTTTTCCTCCGCGTGGAGAAGTAGTGCCGGGGACCATCTCCTGGTTGGTGGCTGTGTGCGCCCTCTCGAACGCCCATAGCCAGCTCGCTCCCCACCACCACCACCATCACCATCACCCAACACCCACGGCATTAAAACCCCCTTCGTTCACTCCGCCTGTAGCCTCCACGGCGGGAACCACGCCCGACCTTGGAGGAACCAATCATTTTGCGACGCCAAGCACACACACGCAATCACACCTCCTGAGGATCCTTCCAGGTACCCTCGATTCCGTACCCCATTAACCCCGTTCCTTTTGCCTTCTAGAGGTAGAAAAATGAAAGGTCCACAAGTAACACTCTTGATTCGTGCTAACAATGCTGTAGTAATTATTCTATGTCGTAATGTATGAGTCCTTTTATAATGATTAACACTTATACATCCAGTAGTTTTGTAGAGAACGTTTCATCCTATCAAAGAGCTATCAGCTAATAATGATTATTCGATTATTTACCTGTAAGCGCGGAGCTGACAGTAACTGTTGCATAAAGTGATTAATCTAGTGACCATACAAGAAACAAGTGCATAGTTTTTCGTTCACAAAGTTTATGAGCCAGCAGATTGCTATAAATTAAGTCTTGTTATTCCATGGAACTTGCGCCCTCAAATTGAAGAGCTAGACCAGTGATGTACCAATGAAATTCAGGTCATTTCTGCCCCATTAGGAGCCAATACTGGCAAGACCAGGAAATGCTCTCTCTTTGCTTCCTCCATCCCTCCATCTTTTCTTCCCTCACCCCCTCCCCCCGCTTTCCCCAGCATTTTCTCTCCCTAGTCTTGGTAATCCTGGGGCGCCCTCGTTCCAACAGCCGCTCCGTTCTTCTCGGCGCACTGACCCTTGGTCCCCCCAATGTTGGCTACTCGAAGACCGGCCTCGCAGCCCACGAGACTCGTGGCAAGATTACCGGCGGCTTGTATCCCGGTCGAGATTCAGATTACCGGATTAGTCGATGCTTTGAATGCCGATTGCCATCACAGGGACTCGGCGTTCTTTCAGTTGCTTTGTCGAGGGCTGGCTTATTCCTCGAGTCTGAATGAAGGGGGCGGGAAATAAATTCTGGTTTGGCTCTAGGGTGTTTATTCAAAGACTCATTTTGAGTAAATCTGGTCCTTAAATAATTGCAAACGTTTATAATTTATACCAGTGAAAAATTTAGATTTCACCTAGGTCATTACTCTCATTAGCTTCCTTTTCTCCACATAGTAATGCTTCCTCACTAATGCTCAAGTAATCAGCCGATGAAGAAGACACCATTGCCTGAGTTTATTTAAAGAACAGGCAGCTCTTTAGCTTTCATGCTTTTGAAGAAATACGATGAATGTGTTATTTCTTCGCATCATTAACATTGGCCCTTCGAGATTCAGAAAGCGTCGCATTTAGGATTGAATTCTAGGCTGTAGATTTCAGAAAACTTAATGGACAGCTAAATTAAAAGATTTTATCATTATTGAGTCCAGTTATCTGAAAATGTTTATGTTAGCAATGGGTAAAAATAGATACCGTTATGAAGTCAGCTGCCCATTGACTATATGTACAGGCAAAGAATTATTGCTTGCTTGCGCAGGAAGATATTGGTTCTGTTATAGTTATGATAATTATGAGTCAGCGTCTTTAATCTTGAGTGACACAGATTCAATTCGATCATTGTTTTTTGCTAGTTGCTTGAAGCATTGCAGAATGATCAAGAGCTATTTTCTAAAATGCTTGAAACATTTTGGGTTCAGTTATTTGTCATTGCAGATTTGCTTTATGAAAATCACGATGTACAGTAATGTACAAAGTAACATTTCAATAATAATAATAATAATATAATAATAATAAATAATAATAATAATAATAATAATATAATAATAATAATAATAATAATAATAATAATAATAATGATGATGAAACTAAAAGAAAAGCTATGAATCTTTCCCTTTGTTCAGTTTTCTTTATACCGGTAGCATCTGTTTGTCTTTCATGATAAAAATCCGGTGACGCAGTTTATTTCCTTTAATCCACGGTGTCTTTCTTTCCTAAGAATGGTTGGGGACTTCATGTGGGTGGCTTTGCTGTCTCGTCACCAAAAACAAACTTCTGTTTGACTTAGATATAAAAATCCCTTTTTAAAATGAAGCAAAGTTATTTAAGTTATATTTTCCCATGGGAAATTCCTAGACAAAGTTCGGACGATAAAAGAACTTACTGCTTTTTTTTTTTCTTTTTTTTACGTGTGGGTTTGGGGTCATCTCTCTATTTTGGTCTCATCAATCCCAATTATTTTCGTGGGTGCCGGGAGAGGATGACTTGTTGGGTGGGGGCGGGTTTTGGGCGGGGGCGGGGGGGGGGGAAAGGGGGGGGGGGGGGGGGGGAGTTACTGGGAGAGCATTTGCGTAGGTTCCTAAGACACTTGCCAGGGAGGCTGAGTCACCAGAGAGAGGTTCGGTAGATTTTACTTCTCACTTCTTTCTCACGTTCCTCCTCACTGGTTTCTCCTCACCTATATATAGGCAGATTTATGTTCTTTAGGTTCGATGTTTCATCTTGTTCATAGAATTTCTCTCTGAAATATCACACAAGCAAACACGATACACGTTCTTCGTGTTTGGTTAAATAAATCGAAAAATGATGATGATGATGATGATGATGATGAGGAGGAGGAGGAGGAGGAGGAGGAGGAGGAGGAGGAGGAGGAGGAGGTGGAGGAAGAATACGCTCTTCGATATGTGCCAATTAAGTCATAGGGTTTTATGGCTGTCGAGGGACCTCGGGTGGTTTCCAGAAGCTACGGCTCTTTTCTCTGTTTTCTGAGTTTTTTCTTTCTTTTTTCTTTTTAATCGATGAGAACTTATACAGTTTTTTTTTTTATATTGCTGAAATAAGACTAAATACTGAGCTTTTATCTATGGTGCATCACTGTGCCGTGAACGGAGTCTGTAAGTTAAAAGCCACAATAATGTAGTACATGATACTGTCATTATTTTCAAAATACAGAAAAGTTAAAAGACAATGAGATTTCGACCGGTTGCACAACGGCGAGCTTTTGGTTTTTTCAACAGAAGGGAAGGGTCTCTTATGAAAACATGGGGTGAATTACTCAGGGCCTCTTATGATCAGATATTGACTCTCATGATCAGATATTGAATAATCAGGATTAATTATGAGAGGTGTTGGGAATAGTAGATATATCGTAATTGTTTATTTTTCATTACTGCAGATCACATTTCATGCAGGTTATTATATAAATTAGCCAAAAACAACATTCCTCTTATACTTTCTGATTGAACTTGATGCTGTGAACATTTTCTCCCATTGATTTGATTAAAATTGACCGTCTGAGTCATCTCAGTCCTTTTACCGTTATATTTCTTTGTACTGATTGCATAACAGTATCGTAAGTCTATCACGTGTTTTCTAATGTGATTAATTTGCTTTGTGTGACAAACAAAGATGATTTCTTCTGCTTATTCAGAGAGAGGCCTTTGTCCAATCTTCATTTTCTTTTTCGAAAGGCTTTTGTCCTCTTTATTTTTCAAATGACCTTTGTTTATCCTTATTTGTTCCTAAAATGGCTTTGGCTCCATCCTTTGTTATCCATGCTTCATTTTAATCTTCAAATGGCATTGGTTCCTTTTTATTTTTCTGGAAATGGCGTTTGTTCATATTCCTTTTTTTTATTCAGATGATCTACGTCCATCCTTATTTGTCAATGCTTCTTTTTTATTCTTCCAATGGCATTTGTTCCTTCGTATTGTTCTCGGGATGGCATTTGTTCATCTTCCTTTTTTGTCTATCACGTAACCTTTGTCTAACTTTTCTTTTACTCTTCACGTTGGCCTTTGTCTTACTTTATGTGCTTCAAATGACCTTTGTCCATCCTCCTTTTTATCTTTCCCAATTGAGAAAGTTTTCCCACCTTTGCCACGATCCGTCCCCAGTCATTTCAAGGAGGGACTAAGCTTCGAGGTGTCTCCTTTGTTCGATATTTATAAGATCATGAAAGTACACATCGATCTGCCTTCAACCAGCGAGGTATTCCCGACACCTGGCAAAGAACGTTTGATTTCTTCTTTCTCTTCTTCCTTTTATTATTGCCACAACCCCTTTGTCCTGAAAGAAGGAATGTTATGTAGAGAAAAAAACTGTACCTATTTCAAGTAGCAAGGTTCTTTGTCTAGACCAAAACTTTTAAGCCCTTTTATTACTTAACGAATTGTGTGTTTCTGAACAAAGCTACAAAACCCCGTGGATTAACGGTGCTCATCAATTTCTTTACTGAAGCTCTTGATTTATATGACGGTTTGGGAGGGACTGCTACGAAGACCCGTAGTGTCATCTCTTTGTTATTACGATTTATTTTTCTTCAAAACTTTTCACTTCCGTTACTGCTTTAATGTTTTAGTCTGATTGAGGAGGAGAATCGAGCAGGTTCTCGAAAGCCCTCGTTTGCATATTTACACTTACACCATTGTGGATATCTTCACCATTTTAGTACCTATGCTATTACGAGAATTTTATGAAGAATTGTTCATTGTTCATCTACTTGCTTTACTAAAACCCTAACTTTTTCTAGTGGGTGTCGAGGAAGAGGTGGGCGGGAAGCGAAGGTTCTTCGTAATTTGTTGAAATACCTCCGTTTTATTCACTGGTATCGCTTTGTTTTGAGAGACTACGCAGTTCGTCCCTTGAAGTAAATCGTACCTTGTAGAACGCACGAGCTTAATTCATAAAGCCTTACGGAATGTTCAAGTTCCCTTTTGCCTCTCACGTGTTTCAGTTCTTATATAAATATGTTATATATATATATATATATATATATATATAATATATATATATATATATATATATATATGATGCTACACGCCCACATACATATGTGCTCACGACACATACATACATGTGCATAAGATTGAAATCATAATACCACATGCTGTATATACGCCGACGTACCCAGTATTTCATTCTGTGGTACATCTGCCTACATATTTGTATATATATATATATATATATATAGATATATATATATATATAATATATATTCAGTATATATATAATAAATACTTGTATATATATACAAATATGTATATGTATGTACATATTTGTATATATAATATATATATATATATATATATATATATATATATATATATATATATATATGTGTGTGTGTGTGTGTGTTATATATGTGTGTATGTATTTATGTATATATATATAATATGTATATATATGTGTACATATATTTACATACATTAACATTTTAGTGCAAAATTGGTTGAGTTTTAGAGCATATCACATTGCTAGAATAGGTGTAAATTGATCTTTTAATAGAAAACTGGGCGACTCACCTGAAGAACTCCTCTGGAACATCACTATCATATCGTACCTGCTGTCTGTTGCCTTTTAGCGTCGTGATAATTAGGCTCCAGGTTTATCGACTCCTTTGGGGGGGTCAAGGTCACTGAAAAGATGCCATATTAGACTTATGCAGAGTAATTATACCTACGTAATAGTAGAGGGTATCGCTAGTAGTACAAAAATATATATTTAAAAAAAAAATTAACATTATAAATTCATGACGTCCAAAGTATATGTGAACACGCACATACACACACATAATATACATTGTATATTATATTTTTATCATATTTATATATATATATATATATATACTATCATATAAATATATATATATATGATATATATACATATATATATATATATATATATATATATATATGTATACTATATAAATATATATATATATATATATATATATATATATATCACACATAGATGTGTTCATGTAGATTGTACTTGTATTCTTTAAGTACATATTTGCAAATGCTACGTGGATTTCGTACATAACTGTATATACTGCTGATCATAGTGTCATATATACGTGCTTACACGCACGCACACACAAATTACATACATACATACACACACACACACACATATATATATAATTTGATATGATATGATATATATATATTATATATATATATATATATATATATATATATATATATATATATATATGTATTGTATGTATGTTTCTGTGCGTGCGTATTAGAAAGACCAAACAAATCTCACGTAAAATCAGTCTTGTACTTTGAGTCTCGTATCTTTCGACATTCTTTGATATCTCTCCTCTAATGTGGGAACTCTATAGGCCTATCTACCGCAGCCTAATCTTATTTTGATGCTTCTCTGCTTCGCCGAGGGGGAATAAAGAGAATTAAAGAAACGATTATTTCCTTTTATCGGTAGAACAACACCTGCGCGTTGGTAAAGAGGTTTACTACAGATGTTTACTCACACCTGTCGCATATGGTATAGTTCAAAGCTTCGACTCTCTCCTTTATGTGATCTGGAGACATGTTTATGGATCGTCTATGGAATTGCGGAAATGAATCGAAGTTGGAATCGCTACTCTTGAGAGAGAGAGAGAGAGAGAGAGAGAGAGAGAGAGAGAGAGAGAGAGAGAGAGAGACATCTCACAACTATGCCTAAATGGTTCTGAAAAATCTCGGGAGGGTTAAGCGGTACACGCTTCTCTCTCTCTCTCTCTCTCTCTCTCTCTCTCTCTCTCTCTCTCTCTCTCTCTCTCCAAAATCCCCGTTGGAATGATAGGCCTTCGAGTTTTAGTCAGCGATTAAAAAAAAAACTCGCTTGGTCCTACATCAGCCAGAGTGATCTGGTCCACGGTCCCAGCGCAGCTAGCTTCGTAAACTCTTGTGGTCTGAAATAGCCTGAGAATCATTGCTTTCGTGGAAGCGTTTGTTTGTCTGTCTGTCTGTCTTAGGCCTCTGTTTATTCATCGTCTTTATCAGTTATTGTTTTGCATGTATTTCATCTTATCTGTAATTTTCTCTCTCGAAATAAAAATACATAACAGTTATGGACATTATCTAAAAATCCAGACACCGTCGTCTGATTTGATCGAGCATGCGTTGTTTTTGTATTGAACATAATGTTAAAACATATCGATAGAAAACATCACATCCTCGACGGTGTTAATGACAACACTGGTACTGAAATGAATAAACAAATTCAGTGCCAGTGATAGCAGTATCATTAATACTCTCATTGCTAATGTTATGATTGTTCTTATGAACAGTAGTAGTGGCGATGACAATGATTGTAAAAGCAGTTTTCATACTTACAACGAATAAGATAAAAACTACATATGCATTTTATTTTCATGTATTTTATGTTCTCCTTATATTAGAAACTCATGTATTTTGTGTTCATGTATTGTTTGGTCTCTGTATATTAGAAATTTATGTATTTTATGTTCATGTGTTTTTTGTTCCCCCTATATTAGAAGCTCCTGTATTTTATGTTCGCCCTATATTATTAACTCGTGTATTTTATCTTCTTCCTATATTAAACACTCATGTATCTTATGTTCTCCCTATATTAGAAACTCGTGTATTTTATGGTCTCCCTATATTTGAAACTCATGTATTTTATGTTCTCACTTTATTAGCAACTCATGTATTTTATGTTCATGTATTTTATGTTTTCCCTATTTTAGAAACTCGTGTATTTTATGTTCTCCCTATATTTGAAACTCGTGTATTTTATGTTCATGTATTTTATGTTCTCCCTATTTTAGAAACTCGTGTATTTTATGTTCTCCCTATATTTGAAACTCGTGTATTTTATGTTCATGTCTTTTATGTTCTCACTATGTTAGAAACTCATGTATTTTATGTTCTCCCTGTATTAGAAACTCCTCCATCCCTCCATCAGATGATTTAAAATACAGCTTAATACATTTCATTATTTTTCTTGGTAGATTATCTTTTTGAAACAAATTCCAGTTAAGAGTCGGTTCAACCCTAACCCCATTATCAGCCTTGTGCATCAACATACCTCTGTCTAATTGAATTACTTCAACCCTTCGGCATTTTCTTCTCTATGCCACGAATTTCACGGGGTACAAGTCACATATAAGTCAGTTGATTCTTTAAGAGTTATTTATTTTTTTTTGCATGTGATAAGAATAATTCGGGGGTTTCCTTCTGATTATCGCTTCGCTGCTAATCAGGTTGGTTAAAGTACTAAAATAAAATTATATTAATTTTCCTGTATATAGTGTGAGGTGCAGTTGTGATTTGTGGGCATACATATATATCTTGGTGAAGCTGTATGTGTATGTATGTATTTACATGCATATATCTTGGGGGACTTGCATATGTACACACACTCACACACACACACACACCACACACATATATATATATATATATATATATATATATGAGTGTAGAGATACATATAAATATTACATATGCATATGTACACACGCACACACACACACACATATATATATTATATATATATATATATATATATATATATATATATCAATAAAGCATTTACACACACACACACACAAAAAAACACACACCCACACACATATATATAATATATATATAGATATATATATGAGTGTAGAGATAGAATAAATATTATCATATATGTACACACGTACACACACCACACAAACATATATATATATATTATTAATTATATTATTATATATATTTATCTATACATTAATTTATTATATTATATATAATATATAGATAAGTATACATATATAATATATATATACTATAATATATATATATATATAAGCATTAACAACCACCACCACACACCACACACACCACACAACATATATATATAGAATATATATATATATATAATAGATAATATATTATTATTATATGCTTGGAATGCGTCGAATTCAACCCTTATGACTTTAAGAATGTGGCCATTGGCAGAGTGGCTACATTCCATAAAAGGTGTCAGTTATCAATAACGATTAGAATTTCCCGTTTTATATTAGGCATTGGTCGTCCTGATAACAAGAGAATTCATTTGAATACGAGAGTGCTGAGTTTGGAAGGTAACAAATACCCTTGCATTTACTAAGCTGCACCTAATAGAATTTCGTTTCAGCTGCAGAAGTATGGTCGTACTTTTGTCTCAGAATTCCATCAAAATCTTGCACGCTTTCAACATCATCTTCACATGATCCTCTGTAACTTTTTTTTTTTTTTTTTTTTTGCTATTTTTTCTGTCACCTCTTCGACATATTGTTATTGTCAGATGACATTTAATTTTGAAGCTTATTTTCATTTGCTTTGAAAACTGGACAAAGTAATCTAATTATTTCTCAGATGAAATGCGTGCCCGTAGTACGATTCAAATACGTTACATCCATTAATCTTAATTGATGAAAAAAAATTCCTGCTATCCATTGGCAGTTCCCGATTCATTTGAGCACAAGAAAGGAGCAACCCATTTAGTATTTAAACAGAAAGTTCCTTCGGTAACTTTATCGTTGTATCTTCTGTTGTGAGCTTTTACTTCGCAGTCTGAATAAGGCTTTTGCCAAAGTGTGTAAGTGTGGGTTTGCGTCACTAGATCCGAATCATCTGCTGGTGTCAGTTTTCTTTGGTTGCTTGTGTCACAACGTTTTTCTCAGTGTGATTGAGGCTGTATTGTGTAATTTCTTGGCTTTGCTAATAGTACGGTTATGGCAAAGCAATGGTGTGTTTTTGTGGAACTAAGATCATTTATATAGGTATGTAAATATATCTTATGCTTTCTCACGCATGGCTTTATACGCATAAGGTCAAAAGTGACCAGTGGATTTTATACACAGACAGACAGACACCCACATACACACATATACATGTATGAATATATATGTATGTTTGTATGTATGTATATACTAGCTTTATAGCCATAAATAATAATAATAATAATAATAAAATAATAATACTAATAATAATTAAATAATTAATAAATTAATAATAGAATAATAATAATTTTATCAAAAACACGTTTTCCTTATTTCCTTACTAATCATCGTTTTTTATACTTGATTTAATGATTTCGTGATATTCCCCTTATGTAAGACGATGAATCCATATATATATATATATATATATATATATATAATATTATATATATATATATATATTCATCAATCGTCATCATCATCATCATCATCCGCATCGTCATCGCGCTTTGTGTAGAACAAACTCATGTCTTCCTCATATATATATATATATATATATATATATATATATATATATATATATATATATATATATATTAATAATGTAAGATCGCCATTACATGTGGAAGAGATAAAATTTTGTATCTTGGAAAATTATTATCTTTTTTTTTTATCTGGGTTACGGTCTCATAAGACTGATAAACATTCTTTTATTTTTTGGCAGTTATTCGCTGTTTAATTATCTGTGAAAGTATTTCAAGATCTTGAGCCTCTCCGGGTTATTGTGACTGGACATCACGTATGCAAATTGGCGAGCCTTTGGGAAAGCAAAACGTTCTTCGTGACTCGTTTATTTTTCATAATGTCATTTGCGCCTCTTCCCAACCTCCCGGCCGAACTCCAACTGCCCTTGGAACGAACTTAAGTAAACAATGAAATCTCAAAAAAAAAAAAAAAGAAAAAAAAAAAAAAAGAAGAGAAAATCACAGTGGAACGTGAAGCCAAAACTCCAGGTGTCTCACCTCCTAGTTATTAAAGGAATTTGGTGCGCATTTTTTTTATTACGAGAATTAGTACATGCTCCGCAGTTGCTGTTTAACGCAGTCACAAAGAGAATTCGCTCCTGTTGCCACAGACGCACCTTTTTAGGAGTGTTCAATGGAATGCATTCGTGACGCGTACTTTCGAATCGCTTATGGCCAAAGTTCTCGAGTATTTTGAGAATGTTACATTTCGTTCCAAACAGACACGCATGTATATATGTATACATATATATATATACACACACACATATATATACATACATACATTCACACACACACACACACACAGTTTCGTCCCTTATACTTGCGGGATTTTTTGCACTCGCAAATACTAAGCTATAACACATCCCTTGATGGACTCACATACCTTGGAAATAACTTCCACCCTAAAGGTGTTTGATACACAATAAAGGGAATTCTAATTGATAACTGGCGTGGCAGAAGCACGTAATGATTTATAATTTACTATGGCTGCAAGTTATTCCCAAGGAATAGTGATTTCACGTGAACTAATATATATATAGATATATATATATATATATATATATATATATATATATATATATATATATAAAGATATATGCCACGAAGGAAAATAAACGAAGGAGGATCTGCAAGATCTTTCGACGTTAAATGACCTTTCCTGAGCAGAGACTGACATACATACGAGAAAAGAGAATACAAGAAGATTCGTATAACTGACAGATAGGGATTATAAAGAGATTAGTACCTAGAATCACGTTCCTAACTTTCGTGATTCAGTTTATACACACACACACACACACACACACACATATATATATATATATAATATATATATATATATATATAATATATAATGTGTGTGTGTGTGTGTATGGAAAATTCAGATTAGGGAAATTTCCCCCTTGGAAATCTGAAGCTACCAGGGGGGAAATAATTGCACTACCTACTAACTAAAGAAAATCTCAGATGGGTTTTTTCATGTCCTTTCATTTGTTACTACCCGCTCTCTATTCACTTTACTCTGTAACTATATGTTTATCAGTATATTTGTACATTTGAAAAATAAATTGGTAAATAGTCACAGTGTGGTTTAACTACTCTTTCCCTCAAACACATGAAGGGGGAAATCTGGATGGTTGAACTGGGTGCAGGGGAAATGACAGAATAAAGTCTGGGAACCACTGCCTTAAATAGTTTAGGCCACCAGAGGTTCTTGAACGTAAATCTTCCCGTAGATAGTTATTGTTACCAAACTTCCTGAAAGGCCAGTAATAATAGAAGCGTGTGTCGCGAGAATTTAAATTTGTTAATTTGTCTTTTCTTTTCTGATAACTGATCTGTCATTTTTGGTATTTCCCATATCCTTCGGTTTATTGCTTCAAATGAACGCATTAGTCCTTGGAAGTCTGAATTTCAAGTCAGTGGCCCCTATGGCCTTCTTCCACATGATTAGGATTCAGCTTCTGTTTAATAATAATAATAATAATAATAATAATAATAATAATAATAATAATGAAGGACACGATCAGGAAAGAATATATGCAGAGACTCAAGGCGATACTCAAGTCAAAACTCAATCCGGAAATATGATAAAAAGCCATAAACACATGGGCAGTGCCAGTAATCAGATACAGCGCAGGGAATAGTGGAATGGACGAAGGCAGAACTCCGCAGCATAGATCAGAAAACCAGGAAACATATGACAATACACAAAGCACTACACCCAAGAGCAAATACGGACAGACTATAACATAACACGAAAGGAAGGAGGGAGAGGACTACTAAGTATAGAGGACTGCGTCAACATCGAAAACAGAGCACTGGGGCAATATCTGAAAAACCAGTGAAGACGAGTGGCTAAAGAGTGCATGGGAAGAAGGACTAATAAAAGCAGACGAAGACCCAGAAATATCAGAGACAGGAGAAAGACAGAAAGAACAGAGGACTGGCACAACAAACCAATGCACGGACAATACATGAGGCAGACTAAAGAACTAGCCAGCGATGACACATGGCAATGGCTACAGAGGGGAGAGCTAAAGAAGGAAACTGAAGGAATGATAACAGCGGCACAAGATCAGGCCCTAAGAACCAGATATGTTCAAAGTACGATAGACGGAAATAACATCTCTCCCATATGTAGGAAAGTGAAACCATAAACCACATAGCAAGTGAATGCCCGGCACTTGCACAGAACCAGTACAAAAAGAGGCATGATTCAGTAGCAAAAGCCCTCCACTGGAGCCTGTGCAAGAAACATCAGCTACCTTGGCAGTAATAAGTGGTACGAGCACCAACCTGAAGGAGTGATAGAAAACGATCAGGCAAAGATCCTCTGGACTATGGTATCAGAACGGATAGGGTGATACGTGCAAACAGACCAGAACGTGACGTTGATTGACAAGGTCAAGAAGAAAGTATCACTCATTGATGTCGCAATACCATGGGACACCAGAGTTGAAGAGAAAGAGAGGGAAAAATTGGATAAGTATCAAGATCTGAAAATAGAAATAAGAAGGATATGGGATATGCCAGTGGAAATCGTACCCATAATCATAGGAGCACTAGGTACGGTCCCAAGATCCCTGAAAAGGAATCTAGAAAAACTAGAGGCTGAAGTAGCTCCAGGACTCATGCAGAAGAGTGTGATCCTAGAAACGGCACACATAGTAAGAAGAGTGATGGACTCCTAAGGAGGCAGGATGCAACCCGAACCCCACACTATAAATACCACCCAGTCGAATTGGAGGACTGTGATAGAGCAAAAAAAAAAAAAAAAATTATAATAATAATAATAATAATACATCTTGATTGTTGCATTTACGGCAAACTGACTCCATAGTAACTTCAAACATCGACGCCGAAAATAGGTTTTTACAATAAATACTTTCAACAGAAAAATATATACATTTTCATTAAAAATGACGGAATGAAGCGAAAATTTGATTCTGGAAACCGATAGAAAGAGCAGCTATATAAAGATATTAGGCCACATCTCTTTGCAGCTTGTGACTTCGCAGATGAGCCAAGTTCTTAAAAAGTATCCGCCAAGGTTAAGCTACTGGAGGTTTTGTCCTCGTGACAGGTGCCCTATGTATGGACTTCAGTCGTTGCCCTTTGTAAATTTTGGCACAATGGACCCTTCAATAATGCTCTTCTGGGGCTCAAACTGCTCCTGCTCCTTTGTGTGTGCTCTTGTGCTTTTACCCATAGAGATATTCTCGTGTTAATGCTCCTTGTTATGTATGAAATTGTGTGAAGAATAGATACGTAGATCAAGCAAACAAAGGACAATTGGATTTGCATTACTAGCTGCTTTTCCGATCCTCTCCAGAAAAGATTTGACAAAAAGCCCAAAAATATTCAATTCGTATAAGAACAATATACATACATACATACATACATACATGCATACACACACACACACACACACACACACATATATATATATATATATATATATATATATATATACATACATATACATACATATATATACACACACACGCCTAAACATATACAATAATTGCTCAAATATATGAACGGATATGTTTCTGAATTAATATTTTTTACTTCACGAAAGTATCATAAGTTAGATTTGCACGAATGTGTATGCTCATGTATGAGTATGTAGTATTGGTCTTATGGCTGTGCATGAACAGTCATCTGTTTGTGCTGTCCCCGTTTACAGTCTATAGTAGTAGTCTGTTCTTTTATGCTCTGCATCCAAGGAGTAATTCCGGCAACAAAGAAGCCAATAGTTCTCTCTCTCTCTCTCTCTCTCTCTCTCTCTCTCTCTCTCTCTCTCTCTCTGTCTCTCTTTCTCTCTCTCTCTCGCTAGACGAGAAGCACCTGCAACGCCAGACTTTCGAGAGCAATGCTCCCATTGCCACTTTGGCGCCTCTCTCTCTCTCTCTCTCTCTCTCTCTCTCTCTCTCTCTCATTTCTGTGATTTTTTGCCGGCGTTCCTCAGGTATTTTTAGACGCCGTATGCCGCAGTGGTTCCTCTTGGGTTTCGCATTTTTGTATCATTTCTTTTGTTGTCATTCTTCTTTTTTGTCTTCTTTAGTGTGTCGCATAGAATAAAAGGCACACAGAGTAACGGAAAAAGCAGTTAGCGTCCTCTTTTGATTATTTAGCAATGGTAATGGCTTGGTATTAGATTGGTTAATTGGTGAAAGAGTTATATATTATATATATGTATATATATATATATATGTAAGTATTTAAGTGTGTATATATATATATATATATATGGTATATATATATGTATACTCTTAAATACGAACATACATACATACATATATATATATATATATATATATATATATATATATATATATATGAAGATTATACATAAATTTTACCAAGACTGGTTTAACGAGTAGAGAGAACGTAATATAAATTTGTGGCCTGTCAGTTGTTGTGCTTTATCTTTCCATCCTAAAGAAACGGAAACACGCGCTTATATATATATATATATATTATATATATATATATATATATATATATATATATATATATTTACTATATATAATATATATATATATATATACTATATATTTATATACATATAGTATATGTATATATGAGTGTGTTTGCGTCCCTCTTTAATGGGAAAATAAAATATAACAACTGACAGGCCACAAATTTATATTTCGTTCTCTCTACTCGTTATATCAGGCTTGGTAAAATTTGTTTTGCAAATAAGCTTTCCGATGCACAATGTGCATGTTGTTATCTGCATATCCATCACGCACGAAAACACGTGAGTTTTCTTTATTTACTTCACACACATACACACACATCTACGAACGCAAACACGTGAGTTTTCTCCGAGTGTGTAAGAGTTAACTCGGAGGGTCCTTGTTCAAAAATAACTTATGAGAAACAGTAAAGGTGGCATGTGAATTTGCGGAGGAGGAGGAAGAAGAAGATGAAGAAGAAGAAGAAGAAGCAGTAGAAGAAGAGAGAGACTCCGTGTGGTTCGTCTTGGCACCTTCAGGGGAAGGAGCCAGTGCCTACCCTCGTGGTAAATTTGGCCCTGACCTACTCCCCCTCCCCCTCCCCCATCCTTCCTTCTCTCTCTCTCTTTCTCTTGCTCTCACTGGCTCTCTCATACTCTTTCACCTAGTGATTTCTGTTCCCTTTTAAATGACCGTGTAAATATCGCCTTCTCCGTTCTCATAATTTGCTGTGGGTGAAAATGAAGACGCCTGGGACATTATTTTTCCCTTCCTCATCTTTCTTTCGTACTGATAGAGGTTTATGTCCCACAACCAAACATCGAACTGTCTTTTTCATCATAGCATTCATTTCATGTGAAGACGATTGTGATAGTGTGGATATTTTCTCCTTCTCATCCCATCTTCCTCCCCCTGGCCCGTCTTCTTTAGTCTGTAATTCCTCTTCTTTATTACTGTCGGTGGAATTCGAAAGCTCGGAGGTAGCGCCACCTAGTTAGATGTATGTAGGGAGGGAGATGGCTCTCGAGGTTCCAACTGTGCCACGGGGGGCCAACATGGAGCTATACACTCGCTCTTTGTGTTCCTCTATCCACATTGTTTTTTTTATTCCAGTCGAGAGCTGCCTTAAACGTTTTAATTAACCTATCCTGTCAATAGAATGACACGTAAAGGACGAGGGTGTCGTTTATGACTGCACCAAAAGAAGTACAATCTCTGGCCCTGAAAGAAAGAAGTATGCGCCATTTTGACTGAATACCTCTCTCTGTCAAGTGCTCCAATCGCCCAGGGGGTCTCTGCCTTGAAAACAGTGGCCAAATGCGCCAGTCTGTTTAATCAGATTCATTTGCTTCAGTCGCACAGAACCCCGTTATCTTGAAACATGCCTCTCCATCTCCCCAAGGTTTTGAGAATGTTCGTTTTTTAGAGTTTGGTCAAATCTGTTATGGGTTTTGCTATGATGGCATTCTTTCGCTGCTTTATGCAACTGGCGTTGCATAATCAATCAAAAATAAGATTTGATTTGGCATGATTACTAATGAATGTCTGTACATGTGTATTCATAACTTCCCCCGTTTAGTCAGTTATCTTAATTATTAATGATTGATTTTTATGAATTTCCAGCGTATTTTGTATACAAAATAAATATGAATCATTTATAGAATAATTTTTTTGACATTGTGATGCACCACTAAGTGAATTCAGGCATTCGAGCCACTAAATGCAGTATTTCTTAGTAAAGGTTATTTCGTTCTCTTCTCTAACATGCTATTAACTTTTTTCCTCGCTAATTTTGACCGTCAAGAACACTAAGCAATGAACTTTGACTACAGACAAAGTCAGCATCAAGAACTCTAGTATGAATCATTCGTGTTTATGGTTCCGTGTTTACATTAATGACAAACCTATGAAAAGATAAGGGACAAGTAGGTTTATAAATGGAGTTTGTATGCTTGCATTGCAAGAAACAGGCGAGATTTTATTTCATACTCAGCCTCAGACCAGGATCTGTTTTGATATGCTTGCCAAATGTTTTCCAATCATTTCGACCAGATGTTCTGAAACCCGTTATCTGAAAACATTAGATAACTACGGTTGTTTATAAGGCTGCTGCCGTATGTTTACAGAAAGCAGTGATAACTAATGATATCTTCTCGTGCGATAGAGCCAAGACATCGATTTTTTTTGTATGTAAAAATATCAACATTTTAAATGGTGTTGATGTATATTAAGAATGCATGTGAAAAGTGAGTGCCACAGCTTACAAAGTATCATTTAACTATATTTGTGAATGACCTTGGAAAATTATGTGTGAAGGTGTGAATATTTCCAGTTTGTACCATTGTCAGTTTATGATTAAACATTTGTTGGATTTGAGTATGAAACTAAATCCTTATATTTTGTAAGAACAAGGTCTTGAGAATATTCATCAAAGATCATGGTATTTACGTAACCTAACCTACGAATACTGTTCAGAAGTATTTAAAACCAGACTCAACATGTCAAAGGTAATGGGTTGCACTTCATGAATGTGCAGAGAAATGCAAGACAACTGGAGGAGACTTTCATCTGGTGTTTAAAAAAATTAGAAAATTTAATTATAATGTACCTAGGTGTATTTAATCCATTTTGGGCCCAATATCAATATTTATGAACTTTCCTAGTCCTAGATGCTAAGAAATGAAACAGTCCGTCAACAACCACAATTAACTAGAGGTTTTTTTCTTATTTTTCCAGAACAGGCCGTCTAAAACAAGATGGCGCACCAACTGGAACAACTCCTAACCTGCTGCATTTGCCTGGACAGATTCCGGAACCCCAAACTCCTACCATGTCAGCACTCGGTCTGCATGGAGCCCTGCATGGAGGGCCTTGTCGACTACGTCAGACGACAGGTAAACTTGTGGGAAATGCAGGTGTTGTGACACGGAATTCAGAGGTTTGGAAAGTGTAAAGCCCCTTCCACACGTGGGGCAAAGACACGACCGGCACTCTGATTTGCCGGCAATTCTCTCGCTTTTAAACAGTTACCAGATCGAACAATCCATGGCAGGCAGTAGTCACAGGCAGGTGAACCTATGACTTGGACCACACTCATGATCGCCATCCACTCTCAAAATTGGTAAAAGTGTCTGCCCTCGTGCGGAAGGGGCCTAAGGGAAATTTAATTTCTATGCATGAGTTTCGAGGAGTTTGGTAAATTTGTGGGAGAAGTAATTGTTAGTCAGATGTTTGGCAAGGTTAGTGGGAATTGTAATAGTTTTGTCAGAATACTCAAATCTTTGGCAAGTCTAGTGGGAAATGTAATTGCTGCGTTCGAAGACTCATATGTATGGGGTATGGCAAGCTTTGCGTAAAATATAATTGTTGTGTCAGATTACTCAGATGTTAGGCACATTTGGTGGGAATGCAGTTATTTTGCCACAAGGGTCAGAGGTCTAGAAGCTTTCCAGAGGTCTGGAAAGCTTGTGGGAAATGTAAATGCTGCATCAGGCGGCTGATATGTTTAGCAACTTTTGTGGGAAATTCAGTTGTTGTGGAAAGTCTAAGAGAAATTGAATTCCTATGTAAGAGTTTCTGAAATTCGGCAGGCTTGTGGGAAATGTAATTGCTGCGTCAGATGACTCGTATGTTTATCAAGTTTCGCTGGAAATGTATTTGCCGATCAGAAGACTCGAATGTTTGGCAAATTTGTTGGGAATATAATTGCTTCATCAGGAGATCAGATGTTTGGCATTTAGTGAAAAATGTAATTGCTGTGTGAAAAGACTTAGATGTTTGTCATTTATTAGGAAATGTAATTGCTGCATGAAAAGAATCAGATGTTTGGCCTTTAGTGGGAAAATGTAATTGCTGCGTCAAAAGAATCAGATGTTTGGCATTTAGTGGGAAATGTAATTGCTGCGTCAAAAGATGTTTGCCATTTAGTAGAAAATGTAATTGCTGCTTCAAAAAGACTCAGATGTTTGTCATTTAGTGGGAAATGTAATTGCTGCATCAAAAGATGTTTGTCATTTAGTGGAAAATGTAATTGCTGCGTCAAAAGGACTCAGATGTTTGTCATTTAGTGGGAAATGTAATTGCTGCGTGAAAAAGACTCAGATGTTTGGTATTTAGTGGAAAATATAATTGCTTTGTCAAAAGATGTTTGGCATTTGGTGGAAAACGTAATTGCTGCGTCAAAAAACTCAGATGTTTGGCATTTAGTGGAAAACGTAATTGCTGCTGGAAAAGACTCAGTTTTTGGCATTTAGTGGGAAATGTAATTGCTGCGTCAATTGTATGCGGATGATATTGTTCTGTGTGCAGAGAGCAGGGAAGATCTGGAAGTGAAATTGGAAAGATGGAGACAAGTACTGGAGGACAGAGGAATGAGAATAAGTAGATCCAAGACAGAATATATGTGTACCACCACTGAGGGGGATGATAGAGAAAGTATTCAGCTTGGTGGAGAGCAAATAAGGAGAGTTGATAAGTTTAAGTATTTGGGATCTTTTGTTAACGCTGGAGGAAGTATGGAAGAAGAAGTAAAACATCGGGTACAGGCAGGCTGGAACAACTGGAGAGCGGCCTCGGGAGTTCTTTGTGACAAAAGAGTGCCGCTTAGGTTAAAAGGAAAATTTCACAAGACGGTGGTAAGAACAGCAATGCTGTATGGTACGGAAACAGCAAGCATGAGAAAAGCAGAGCAGAAAGAAGATGGATGTGGCAGAAATGAGAATGCCTTTAGTGGGAAATGTCTGGGGTAAACAAGAGTGGATAGGATCAGAAATGACTACATAAGGGGGTCAACTAAGGTGGTGGAAGTATCAAAGAAAGTGCAGGAGGGGAGGCTGAGATGGTATGGACACCTGTTGAGGAGAGATGAGGACCACGCTGGGAGACATACTATGGGAGTGGAGGTGCAAGGAAGAAGAAGAGAGGGAGACCAAGAAAGGGATGGAAGGACGGTGTGGAGAGGAGATTTACATGAGAAGGGAATTGATGAGGCAGAAGCGCAAGATAGAAATAGATGGAAACGGCTCATCCGAAACGGCGACCCCATATAAAAATGGGAAAAAGCTGGGAAGAAGAAGAAGAAGAAGTAATTGCTGCGTCAATGACTCAAGATGTTTGTCATTTAGTGGGAAATGGTTACTTGCTGCGTGAAAAAGACTCAGATGTTTGGTATTTAGTGGAAAATATAATTGCTTTGTCAAAAGATGTTTGGCATTTGGTGGAAAACGTAATTGCTGCGTCAAAAAACTCAGATGTTTGGCATTTAGTGGAAAACGTAATTGCTGCTGGAAAAGACTCAGTTTTTGGCATTTAGTGGGAAATGTAATTGCTGCGTCAAAAGATGTTCGGTATTTAGCTGGAAATATAATTACTGCATCAGAGGACTCAGATGTTTGGTACGTTTTGTGGGAATTCAGTTATTTTGCCATAAGAATCAGAGGTCAGGAAAGTTCTTAGTGAAAGTTTGTAGGAAATGTAACTGATGCATCAGAAAGCTGTTATGTTTGGCAAGTTTTGTGGGAAATGCAGTTGTTTTGCCACAAGAGTCAGAGGTCTAGAAAGTCTGAGGGAATTAAATTACGCTATAAGATTTTCAGAAGTTGGAAAGAGTCAGAGGTCTAGAAACTATAAGGGAAATTTAATATCTATGCAAGAGTTTCAGGAGTTCTGCAAGTTTGTGGAATTTTATTGTTTGAAAGTTAGCGATATTTTGGTAGATATAATCATTACGGGAACGTTAGAGGGCCATTAGTTGCTACGTCACCAATAACACTTAAGATTTAGGTCACTTGGCATGAGCAGCGTTTGTTGCTGGAACTTTGCTTTATTTCAGCAGTTTACTTAGCTGTTGTCGTGATTGATTGGATCAGCAAACTTAGCTTTCCCTTCAGTATTTATTTGATCAGCAAACTTAGCTTTCCCTTCAGTATTTATTTGATCAGCAAACTTAGCTTTCCCCTCATTATTTATTTGATCAGCAGATTTAGCTTTCCCTTCTGTATTTATTCGAGCAGCAAACTTAGCTTACCTTCAATATTTATTTGGTCAGCAAACTTAGTTTTCCCTTCAGTATTTATTTGATCAGCAAACTTAGTTGCTATCTTCATATTTTTTTATCAGCAAACTTAGTTGTTATCATCAACATTTATTTGATCAGCAAACGTAGTTGTTATCTACAGCATTTATTTAATCAGCAAACACAGCTGATATCTTCAGCGTTTATTTTGAGCAGCCAAGTCAGTTGTTTTAAATAGAATTTATTTAATAAGCAAACTAAGCTCGTGTAACTTTGTTTATTCGACCAATAAATCCAAGTCTTGATTAGATGATTCAGAAACTCAAGCAAATTTACATACATAGTAACTCTGATTAAAAATGCCTAGGGTTTAGAATGAAATCGGAAAAAAAGACGCGAAGGCTATGAAGGTAAGGAACCAGAAATCACTCCAAACTGAGATAACAAAAGAATAAGCGGAAAATTGTTTGGTGAAATTCTAATTTTTTTTTAAGAAACTTGCGATGAATTTAAGTCAACTTCTCCCAAAACGGAAAACTTCTTTACTGCCCTTCTATTTCTCGTGATATTATCAGTGGTGAAAACTAAACACAGACTTTTTTTAGTAGACTTGCACGTGCTTAGCTCTGCGAAATTTTTTTATACTTCATTGTATCTAGTCAGGTTTTTCAAACTATGTATTATGAAATGCTTCCAGTAAGGTACTGCTCATGGACATTATTACTAAAGCGTTTTCATTTGAAAAAAAAAAATCTTGAAATATTGGCTACAGTGTTGGAATATATTTTCCATAATGATCTTAGTTAATATTTCTATCCTGCGCTTCGACGTTTACAGGCCTTAAGGCCCATTATACATTCCACTAGTCATAACAAGCGCCTCAGTGGCATGATCGGTATGGTCTTGACCTGCCACCTTGCTTGCCGCGAGTTTGATTCTCGGGCATTCCACTGAGGGGTTAGAGATGAGTATTTCTGGTGATAGAAGTTCACTTTCGGCGTGGTTCGGAAGTCACGTTGCTGAATAACTACTGGTTCCATGCAACGAAAAAACAACATACAAACCAACAAACAAACAAACTAGTAACAACCACCTTTCGTAGCAACTTTTCTTCTAAAATACTGGCATTCACTTCCAGGTGAAGTGCCCAGAATGCAGGGCAGAGCACAGGATACCCTACAACGGCGTCCAGGGATTCCCTTCCAACGTCACCCTCCAAAGATTCCTTGAGGCACACATAGAAATCACAGGAGAGACTCCGGACCCTCACACAGGTTAGTCTTTGTGGAATTAAAAGAAGATTGTAAATATTTATTTGAAATACAACCGGCTGCAGTTATAGAGTTTGTGTCAGATAATAAACAAAGTAAACGTACATATTAATGACTTCGAAGAATCAATCGTTCAACAACACTCTCTTTTTTGACAAATATTTGATTAAATTGTCAGGTGCTAGGCATTTGATTCTGAGGTCTGTAACCTACTTTCTGCCTCCATGAAAGTTACTAGCATTAATATTTTCATGAAGTAAGTCTTCTGAGCACTGTTGGAAGAACACTATTCTTTGTAGGTAGCATAAAAAAAACTATTTTTAACGTATTCCCATGCGTCCAGGACCGCTAGATTTTTTTTCTTCTCGGACAGTCAAAAATGATCGTTTTCCTTCTTTTTCTTGGAAAAAAATTTGTTGTAACTACTTTTAGATAAATTCTTGAGCTAATCAAATATCATATGTCTCACCTTTTGACAAAAGTTTCAGGCGTAAATTATCTGTTATAATTCCAAACTTCAGTCTTAGAAAACTGAGTTGTCAAGTACTGAATAAAACTCTGTTTCTGCCCATTTGCAGTAAAATAATTATTAACCAACTTTTGAAATTTACCAACAGGCCAGTACATGGAAAGGTGCGCAGTATGTAATGAGAAGAATTACCTGGGCGTGTGCGCGCACTGCGGGAAAAAGATATGCACAGACTGCAAAGCTGCTCACACCGATATACTGAAGAGGGAAATTGGCCGAATCAATAATCAGGTGAGGATCTCTCTCTCTCTCTCTCTCTCTCTCTCTCTCTCTCTCTGAGTCAGTAGTTTTCAGAGCAGTCGTTGCTGCCTTATTCAGTATTTTTGTTTGCTACAGTAAATTGAAGTATTTATAAATGTGATATTTTCTTCGTACACTTTTTAATCTTACCATGGAATTAATGAAGTTGCTAATATTCCTTTTATAATTTTAGTTTCAAGTTGTCATCTGCATACTTTAATTAAGTCCCATGTTTATCATCTCAAGATAGGATTAAAAAGTTATTTATAAATTTGTATTATAAAGTCATTTATAAATATATGTAAATAAGGTTTTCTGTCATTCTTTTCATTTGATCACATGCGCGATCCACACCTTTTGAAAATAATCTAAAAACTGATTATTTGTAAATGAAAAATAATCCTTAGCTTATGCTTGTGCTCCATTTACTGTAAAAACAATTTTTTAAATAATTCCTGATTAATTATTTCTATATCAAGCCACACTCATAAGTTAAGAAAGGTATTTATAAAAGTTGTGTATTAAAAGGCTTGATGCCGCATATTCTGCCTCCCAGAGGAAGCCTTATATATATATATATATATATATATATATATATATATATATATATATATATATATATATTATATATATATATACATATATATATATATATATATATATATATATATATTCACGATATTCTTCCTTTTGAGTAAAAACGATTTTATTGATTAAATGTTCTTTTGCATAATCATTTCGGTTTAGAATATTACTTTATACAAGAAACAAGCCTCTTCCATCACCTTCCATTCCAACCTCTTCCTGCTAGGTAGGACAATTTGGTAAATTAGAAATGTGGTTTACTTCAACTTATCTATTCTCCAGGTAATATATTTGATTATTTTGAAAGTCCAATAGCCAAGTTTGTTGTCTTTCTTTTAGGTGGAACCAGTTTCATAAACTAGAAAACTCCCTCTCCAAAGCTTATCCTCCTTCATTTAAGTAAAACGACGTATAAATTGAAGAAGTCCCCCTTTCATGCAAGTAAACTGTCTTTTATAAATTAAAAAACTCTATTGCTTAAGCTTGCCCCTTCGTCCTGGCAAAATGACTTTTATGAATTAGCAGTCCATCTCCTAAGCTTGTCCTGTTTCATCCAGCTAAAATCACTTAAAACTAGACAAGTCCATCACCTAAGCTTATCCTCTTTCATCCAGGTAAAGTGATTTTTATAAAATAGATAAGTCCTTCACCTAAGCTTATTCTCTTTCATCCAGGTGAAGTGACTTTTTATAAAATAGACAAGTCCTTCACCCAAGCTTGTCCTCTTTCATACAATACATTGGCTTGCAAATTAGAAAGTCCTTCGACTAAGCTTGACCTGTTTGGTCCAGGTACAATGACTTTTATGAAATAGTATAGTCCCTCACCTTAAGATGAACCACTTTCATTCACGTAAAATCCCTTCCATAACTTATAAAATGTCACCATCTAAGCTTGTCCTCTTTCATAGCATCAAAATTACTTTATAAACTAGACTAGTCCCTCACCTAAGCTTGCCTTCTTTCATCGAGGTAAAATCACATCTAAATTAGAAGTGCCTCGCCTAAGCTTATGTCCCATGCCTCCTTTCCAGGTAAAACGAGCGGCGCATCGACTGAACGACCAATTAACAGCAGTGGAGCGAAACATCCTCTCCCTCAAGCAGAACACAGGAAGCGTCTCTGAAGAAATCGAAAATATTAGCAAGCGACTCCAGAAGTCGGTCAGGGATCGCTGTGATTTTCTTAAGTCTGAGGTGTGGCTCTGATTCCAGTGTTGTATTTGCTTATTGTTGTATAAATTTTTTTAGTTTTATATCTGTATTTGTTTATGGAGAAGGGTTTTAGTTTCTTGTTATGTAGGTCGCCACTAGGAAACATGTTAGGTACCATGGGGAAGGGAGATTACCTTAGTTTACTTAGATATGCAATTCGTTGCTTTAAACTGACTGCGATTTCCAAACGAAAATGAATGATATTAATAGGTAAAGCAGTTAGAAAATATTTTAATAGATGAATAAATAAATACAATCGAGAAATAAGGTTAAAATAAATTTTTACATATGTGTTACACTGACAAAACCTCTTAAATAAAAGATTTATTTGGGAATGAACATTACCAAAGAGAGAAAAATCATGGTGCCATCCACCATCTATTTGTGTCAGACACTATCATCTTTCAAGTGGCACACTGCCCTACTTGGCACCACGCGTTTGCTTGTAAATTTCCCCCCACTTTTCTCTTGATTACTTTATTGGCCCTCGACAAGCCCTTCTTATGACTGCAAAACCTAAAACTTTATTTCTTGGCTGTACGTACAGTGTCTTTAAGCTTAAATTGTGAAGGAAGTCGTGCATAGAATTTCATGCAAAAGGATTAAAAAATGACCCAGTACTAAAGTACATAGAAGTTAAAAGTGGTTTTGAGTTTCAATATTTGGGTTAATTTCACTTAATTTTTTTAAGTTTTGAATTATTTTCAGCAGAATGAGATATGAAAGTTCTTTGCCTAAAAGATAGAAAGAAACTGCCTCAATTTTCTTTCCTTTAGTCCATCTATTGTTATAATTTCTCTAATTCCTTCTTTATTGTTTTCTTTAATTGGAGTTCTTTCTACTTATGCTACAGTTTATTGTATAGGACCCCAATTCCATCTTTTAAACCTTTATCCTCTTTCTTTACTACATTTCGTACCTCCTTCCTTACATCTGTTTATACATATATTTCAGCTTCTTTTTACTCATATGATACACCTTTTTCTTTACTACACTTTGCTTTTATTTCATTTAACTTAACTGTAATTCTAATCCCAACTCGATCACAGTATTTCTTTTTTGGCGAACGTTAGTAACTTCTCAACTTCAGGCCACTCCACCTCTGCAGGTCGTAAGCCACGAAATACCCGTCTTCCATAAATGGTCGAAAATCTTTAGTTCCCATGTCATTTGCCAAAGGAAACCATGTAAAACTTGTTTGTGTCGAAAGTCATCACTTTCCCATCTCCCATTCCAGAAGGAAACTCGCCAAAGCTTCCATCCTATGGCAGGTCAGAAACCATTACCTTTCCATCTCCATTCTTGAAGTAAACTCAAAAACTGCCCTCTTATGGCAGGTAATATCCATTACCTTCTGATCATCCATTTCTAAACGAAGCTCACAAAACCTGCCACCGTACTATTTATAGACGGTGCTCGGAGCCTCATCATCCCGTTTTCCACTGGAGAAGGGAAATTTAAACCACTGTCGCCTTGCAGGTCGAAAATTACTACAACAACGAACTCCGCAACCTCACCCTCCTGAAGGAGAGTCTGGACCAAGAAGTCTCCAACATCGAAAGCAACATCGAACTTGCTGAGAAACACATGGACGACGAAACGCCGTGGGACGACTGTGAGCTGATGGACACCAAAGACATATTCCTCAAGACCATCGAATTTATCCGTAATTTCGATTACGAAGGCGGAGACTACAGTAGGAGGGCTCGCTTTAACCCACCAGATGATCTTAATAAGGTAAGGGGAGCGAGAGATTTCAAGATTTCACACTTGATGGGCAATTCAGAAATGAGAGACTTGTCCTTTGACAGGGCAGTACCTACTAATTGGAGATGGATGGATAGATAGATAGTGCATCTCTACTACTGGTATTCTCTATTCCATTATCCTTACGCTATAAACTTTAGGCCTTTTATAGGTCGTTGTAATTGAAAGTTAACATTTTACATTAGCTGCAGCCCCGATGACTTGATCTAATGGGTGACATGCAGACTTTAAATGTTTTTATTAGCTTTGATTTTGTTACACTTTGTTTGGAAGATTTGCTTTTATTCTATGATAGTAAACGGTTATTAAGACATTTATTTTGGAAAAAAGCTTGTAAATCTTTATACTATTTTTAGTGTTGAAATCTTGTACTGAAATGGAAGATTTGTAATGAAAGTTTTTCTATTTATAAATACGCATCATCTGTAACTCGGCTCACCATATCGTGGCTTATGAAGAGATTTGGATAATCAAAATTTATGTTATGCTTCAGATTTGTACTGGTTTAACTTACACAGTGACTGCTTCAGTATAGAAACAGAATGAAGCTAATTCCATTGGTTTTATGTGGCAATGCTCGTTACGTAGTAAGCAGTTACTGAATATCCCTTATAGTAATTTGTTAGCCGAATGGCAGTTTCCTGTCATAAAGCTTTTAGGGGTCGTGACTAGTGTCAGATTTGATTCAAAGGCGCCTCAGCAATTTTCAAGCGATTTAAAATACTGCCATTAAGATTCACGACGTGATTTTATTTAGAGGCACTGACATTTCATGGACAGAGACAGGTAAAGAAAGAGGGGCCAGTGAATTTGGTCAACATTACTGGATTTGTATCTGAGAAATTAACTGCAGTATCTCAAACATCCCTGAGTATTTGTATTTGTAGATATTAGCTTCCAAAAGCAGTACATGGATACAAACATCGATTCGTGAGAAGAGAGTAACTTAATCAGAAAGCATTGGAATGTATGCATAACTAAACCGTTTATATCAGTTGTGATAAAGAGATTGTTACAGGTCACGCCACTCTGGTATAGTTTGGAGGACATTTCTGAAAAACCGAGTTTCAGTTATGTTCAGTCGCAGAAAAGAATCTGCATTCATCTGAAGTCGGGATGTTCCTTCTTACACTTTTTCTCCACCAAGAAACTGAACTTCCCCCTTTTTTTTCATAAGTATATATATCAGACTGCAAGCCAATGGAGACACCCTAACTGGACCGCATCACCATATGAGACATTTTTCTCTTTGGCACCCAGCTGACGTCTAACCTGAGTTCGCTGGGCGAACTCACCTTCCACAAACCCAACAATCCGAATGAAGGAGGCTACGGGTCCGGCCAGAGTTTGGGATCCGGTCTCATGAAGAGCAAGAGCGACCACAGACTGGCATCGCAATTCCGTGACCAGGAGGACTCCTATAATTACAATCCAGGCAGGACATCGCCAGTCACGCGCAGACGCTTTGGGGAGAGGAACACCGAAAGGTATAGTCGGTCTCACTATCTCAAAAGACTCACTATTACATCTGATTTCCTTTTCACTTAATACGCAAATACAATCCGCCCGACCCCCTGCCCCTACCCACCCACACTAACATAACTTGTCAAAGCTTTTCGGAACCGCCACTGCATCGGCAATGTCAGTGTTTAGTTTTCATGTCGCGAGAGGAATTTAATTCGACCAGAGGTCATTAAGGTCAGCAGGTAAATTTGTATGCGCTTCTTCCATATCACTATTCCGTTCACTTCCGAATAAGTGGATGAAAAAAAAACCTTGCTCAAGAAGATAATCCACTTGTGATTTTATGGAAGTTATCCATGGTCCTCCTGGTTGCTGTTGCCAGTTTTAGTGTTTAGTTTTTTTTTTTTATTTCATGTGACGTCATCCAGCCTCGTATATCGGATGACAATATGACTGGAGTTTGTTCAAGCCTTCAAGCAAAAAATGAACCTAAATAAGAATTTTTTTTCAACTTATGACTGAAATAATATTTTCATGAAACAATCAGCAATAAAAGCCACTTTTTTATTTTATTTACACGCAGTAAATTATTGGAGGTAGAAAAATCGAACATTTATTCATGAATATTATAAATGTAAGATATTATGAAAATCAAATACTATTTCCTGCGAGTGACTTGACATAAGACGACCAAATTTGTACAAGTGTAACGTATGACACTGACCTCAGAAGCAGCAAATACTTATCTGTTCAATGTATTTCTGGCAAATTACCGACATTGACTTTGCCTGGCAGTTCCTTTGTGAGAATGTGAGACGGACTATACGATCATTTTGAGTATTCTTGATCTTGCTTTTTTGGAAAAAAAAGTAACTTCTTTTTTTGGAAACTACAGAATTTTAGACTGTCTTAGATCCATGTTTTTCTGTAATGAGTCATCATAGTTTATATTTTTGTGAAAATTCCACTCTATATTTCTTAGAGATGAATAGAAAGAGACAATTTCAGAAACAATGTTGTTCATGTGTGTTTTGCAGCCTATGTAGCTTCCATTCCCCGGTCATTCAGTAACTAAAGACGATGTAGTCTTTGTTCAGTAACTGTTAAGGACAAAGCCAGAGTCCCAACTCAAAAGACGAAGTGGTGACTTTTAACCTGAGCTTTCAAATTTAACCTTTCCTAGTCTAACACTTCAGTTGCATAGTCATGCAGAGTTGTGCCACAAAGCCTCATCATAATAGAGTCAAATAAAAGTTGGATTTGTATACGATTGTACAAGCCATTTGTTTGGGCACTGAATTATTTTATGCTCAAGTTGAATACCATTAAGATTTTCACCCTCATGGTGGTATTAAACCTGTAGATTTTCCGGCTAGAAGATCTTATTTCATGAAGAATGCATGTAAGTGAGATATCTCTGATAATCCAGAGGAGACATCTCTGACAAATGCCTTTTGATTTATCAGCAATTAATTCTTTACCAGTGCTTAAAAGGCTTCAATGGACAGCTCCCCACTTCCTTTTTCTGTATGTCTAAGTGTGGTTTTTGAACGATTATACATTCATATGTATATATGTATATGTAAATATCTACTAATGTGAAAGTATGACACACTTATAGATGCATATGCATTAAGGTATTTACGACAACATATATCATATATACATAAGGATACTCATGTAAATATGTGTAAATACTCATCTCTATATACTCTATGTATATGTCCACATATATGCATGTGTATAGAATTACTTCCTTTGGAACTGTCAGTACCTGGAGAGCAGATGAAGCATATTTAACCTTAATATTTATTAATAATCGTAACTGATAGTTTTCTCAAATTTCCATATTTATATATATATATATTTATAAGAGTGTTCTTTGATTGTATCGTTTTATTTTATTTTTGTATTGCTTCATCACTCCATATGTGTTTTAGTCTTTTTCATTTGTTCATCACGTCAGCATGATGGAAGCTGTGTCACGCCATTTTTGGACTCTGGAATAATTCTGATGCATATTCTTTAAAAATCAGATTAGAGCAAAACTTTCCATATCATTGCTAGCAAGTCTGTATAAGTTAAATGTAAATATAGAAAAGGACAAGAACTAAAATTATGCTGTATACTAATAATTTATTGTTTAACAATGTAATTTTTGTTGCGAACTATCTGTTTTCTCTTTAGTTCTTTTTTAACTAAGGGCTAATTAATGCTTATTATAGTAGAGTTATAACAGAATAATAACTACTGTATATCATCATAGAGAGTAACCATGGCTGACATCTCACATTTATATGTGTCGCTGTGTGCATTTGATTCCCCTATTCACGTGACAACCTTGAGTGTTTTCTTACCTTTCCTTCCTCTAGTCGTGGCCTTCCTCCTCTGCCCCGCTCACCTTTGGTCCTCACAGGCACGACGAGGATTCCGCGGCTGACTCTGGGAGGAGGCGGTTCCGGTCGCGCTTCATGCGAAAAGAAGAAGACGAGGAGCGTTCGGTTCGCTTCTCCGAAGAGGATGGATCAAAACGACAACGAGTGATTGATTCAGAAGATGTCTCACGTGGTCCACTCTCAGGGATCATTCGCCTTTATGACTCTCCTCGAGTCATGAAGAGATTCCAAGAACGAGAACAGAACAAGACTAAGAAGAAAGATGAGCCACCCAAGACACCTCAGACAACAGCTAACAAACCACCACAAACTCCAGTCCAGAATAAACCATTAAGACAAACTAGCAATGAAGATGAGATAGATAAGATAAAGAAACAAAATAAAGCAGCTGAAGCATCAACTTCAGGTGCAACAGCCACCACTCCTTCAGTTAGCACCTCCACACCCACTACACCTACCACACCTACTAAACCTGCTGGGGAGAGAGTTTCCTCTATAAGAGAGGATGAGAGGCAAAGCCGTATTGACAGGTCATCTACTTCTCCCAGGTCATCTGCTAACCATTCACCAGCATCATCTGTTACCAGAGAGGATGATGCAAACCGTAAACGTGATTATAGTGGATCTAGAGCAGATAGCACAGCTAGTAGTTCTAATGGCACTACAAATCGGCCACCATCTCGTAAAACCAGTTTTGATACAGGAGTAACTAGTGTAACCCAGCGATCCTACCCCTTTAGCCGTTCCTCTTCTAATTCTTCCATAGGTGATAAGGATAAGAGCACAAGTGGCACCAGAAGTCCTCGTCCAATTGATACAGCAGCGGTAGAACGTCGTCTATCGCGTTCTAATAGTACAGACAGCAACTCAGGTGATGGTTCAGCATCCCCAAAAAAATCTGGTGCTGCTTTTACTACAGAAGAACTTAAGAGTCGTTTCTTAAGAAGTGATTCAAAACCTTCCACCTCCAAAGTTGAAAGTTCATCTAGATCAACGGGTCCAACTAGTGGATCTCGTTTCCATTCACGTTTTTTAGGCCGAGCCGGTACTCCTTCAGTAGAGGCCTCGAAGGAATCAGGGAATGAAGATGATGATGATGATGAAAGCAGTGATGATTCCGAGTCTGAGGAGAGTGAAGAGTCCTCTGATGATGAGGAGGAAGAAGAGAAGGAAACCACCTCAGAATACTCTCGACCAGACATTGGGCCCTTGCTGGGCCGGAGTGCCCAGGCTCGCGACGTAGCCGGTAGTAGTACTAGTAGTAGTAGTTCTAGAAGTACCTGGAATGATAGAAGTTCATATCCTCCCTCATCGAGTGGTGGGGACTCTGGATACAGTAGCAGCAGGTATGGAAGCAACAGTGATAACAGCAATGGCAGTACCAGCAGCAGTAGCAGTAGGTATGGTGCCTCAGCTTCAAGCACCAGCAGCACCGACTCAGGAGTTGGTAGTCACCGGCGTCCGTCGTACCTGGAACCTGCGAAGCCTTCAGCAAAGGATAAGGATGATGAATTTGAGTCAAAATATCCTTATGCTAGTAAGTACCTGAGCCGATCTCGGGCAAGTGTGCCTGAGGAGGAAACCAAGCCAACTACTTTCCAAAGTCGATTCTTAAACCGTTCTAAAAGTTCTGCAGTCTTAGGCCCAGATGATGATGATTCTAGCACTACACCCACCCATGGAACTAGTCGTGCACGTTTTGAAGAACTCAAAGAAAGACGGCAGCGATTAGCTAGAAGCAAGAGTTCAGCTGGACTTGAAGATGATGAAGGGGCCTCAGCTGACACTAATTCTCCATCTAGCTACCGCCCTCGTTATAGTCGCACTGATACGGATACAACACCATCATCTCGAAGTGCTTCTTCTACAGGAGCACCTAGTGCAGATTCAGAAGGTTCATCGTCAACACAACTTTCAAATTGGGCACGTTACTTAAAGAACAAGTATGGTAACAGAGACAGTGGAGCTTCTACTCCATCTGGTAGAACTTCCACAACTGGAATAGGTAGTACTTTGAGTAGCACCAACAGTACTGCCGGTAGCTCACTGGGTAGTTCACGCACGGGTTCCACCAGTTCCGTTGGAGGACGGGCTATATCAAGATCACGTTCTTCACACCTTCTTGGCTTGGCCAAAGAGGGAGAATCTTCTGAAGACGATTCAAAAAACGTGCACGCTACCCCTACTTCCCCAGCAGCAGGTACAGCAGTGGTTCCTACTCCCTTCGGAAATTTACATAGGAGCCAGTACTTGCAAAAGCAACGCCTCTTAATTAAGATCGGGAGTAGGGGTAGTGAAGCAGGAAACTTTACATGGCCAAGAGGCATAGCTGTTGGACCTGACAACAGCATTGTGGTTGCTGATTCAAGCAATCATCGTGTACAGGTATTTGACCAACAGGGTAATTTTCTTAAAGAATTTGGATCATATGGTAGTGCAGAGGGTGAATTTGACTGTTTGGCGGGTGTGGCTGTTAACAGAATTGGTCAATACATTATTGCTGACCGTTACAACCACAGAATCCAAGTCTTCGATCCATCAGGGATGTTTCTTCGTTCCTTCGGAAGTCAAGGCAGCGGAGATGGACGATTCTCATATCCGTGGGGCGTAACCACCGATGCGCTCGGATTCATCTACGTCTGCGACAAGGAAAATCATCGCGTGCAGGTCTTCCAGTCTGATGGATCCTTTGTGGGCAAGTTTGGATCGATGGGAAATAAACCAGGGCAGCTGGAACATCCACACTACATTGCAGTGTCTTCAACTAACAGAGTAATCGTCTCTGATTCCAACAACCACCGAGTGCAGATATTTGACATAAACGGAAAAGTCAACACAACATTTGGATCAGAAGGAAGCGGAGAAGGACAGTTCAAATTCCCAAGGTAAGAAAAAAACTAGTATTGGGAAATATTTGCCTCTATATACGCATATATAGTTATGTATAGTGCATGATTATATACATGAATAATTGATATATGTAGTTTAACGTATGAAATTAAATACATCTTCGTTCACATTGGGTACACGCTTATTCATTTGCTTTGATTAATAATTTAGTCAAAAAAATTTCCAAACGTAATCAAGTAAAACCTTCATTCGGCAAAGAGTTATGAAATTATAACTAGTTTTGATAAGAAATCTTTACATGTCCTTAATAATGGCAAATGATCCTTCACTCGATTCCTGATTATTTTTTAATACAAGAATATCTCTTATTTATTGGGATAACAATATTCTGATGATTATATAGTGACATTTTTCGTATATCACAAACATATGATGATTGAATTATACGAATAGCATGTTTGGGAAATTAGAATTTAAATCGCAGTTTACCAGGTGAAATTGCAAAATTGCAATCTAAGTTTAGAGTATTTCATTTTTGACCACAATGTTTGAGCAAAGTAACATGTACAGACTTTCTTGAATTTGATCATGGGTGAAAAAATAGCTGCCTTTTGGAAAACTTGTTATTCTGAATACAGGCTCTCTCTCTCTCTCTCTCTCTCTCTCTCTCTCTCTCTCTCTCTCTCTGCGAAAAACTTGCCTGTCATCAAAGGTTTTCCTGTCTTCTTTCGAAACTTTCAGTATTTGCCTAAGACGACTCTCTCTCTCTCTCTCTCTCTCTCTCTCTCTCTCTCTCTCTCTCTCTCTCTCTCTCTCTCATACAGAAGAACACACACACACACACACACACACACTCTCTCTCTCTCTCTCTCTCTCACACACACAAGCAATACTGGTCAAAACTTTCCTTCTCGCGCAAAACCACCATAATACTACCTCCTTTTCCTTCTCGCAGGGGCGTTGCTGTCGACGACCAGAATTACATTTTTGTGGCGGACAGCGGCAACAACCGAATTCAGATCTTCCACCCCGACGGCACTTTCCTGAGGGCCTTCGGATGCTGGGGATCCGGCGACGGGGAGTTCAAGGGCCTTGAGGGCGTCGCCGTTATGTCCAACGGCAACATCCTTGTGTGCGACCGAGAGAACCACCGCATCCAAGTCTTCTGAAAACGGGTAAGAAGAAGAAGAATAAGATGGAGATGAAGAAGAAGACTGCAATTTCAGATTGAATGAGAATTGCGATATTGTTTGATAGACGGATAGATACATAGATCGATAGGCAGTCTTGTTGTAAAGACAGGTGGTAAGAGATATGACATAAAGCCTTTTGGGGAGAGAGAGAGAGAGAGGATGATTAAGAATAATTTTTTGTAAAAGTGATAGGGTCACTGACGCCAGAGAGAGAGAGAGTTAGTAGAGACCAGAGAGCGAGAGAATTTTTTTTGAAAGAGGGAGAGCCCCAGAGAGAGAGATAGACGGAGAGAGAGAGAAATGAAGCAGAGGAAAGAGAAATCAGACCACAATATATGTGGAATATAACTTATAACGATTGGTGAAGAGAATCTTTTACAGTTTAGCTCAACAAAGAATTAAAAGCACAGAAGAATTTAATACAGATTGACTGACGTAAATTAATTTTTATTTTTTTGTAGAACACATTAAGGACAAGAAATTTGATCAAAATGATGGATTTGTACTCGTGAGTCGGCTGTCTTTAAGATCCTTGTTTATCTTTCAGTGTTCTTATAGTTGTCTGCTGTTTTTAATAACAGTCACCTTGTTTTCTTCAATGTCTAAAATCGCCATTATACCTTAATATAAAACGTATTGTTGGCCGTAAGTTCTAACTATATGAATTTACTTAAGAGCCGACTTGGGTCTGTATAATTTTACATTCACCTAGAAATCGACCTCATTTAAAACTTCTCTTTGAATCCCAACTGAGCTGAGTGAACTTGTATATCGTACAACCCTTTTCAAATCAACACAACCGTCTGCTTGTCATGTTTATATGGTGATATAAGATTCACTGAAAAAACAAAGAATAATTGCAATGAACAAAATGTAAAACCCTGGCAAGAACTGGAAGATAATTTGTCTAATGCACTGTACTTTAAATCATAGTCACCATAAGACTCCAGCAAACGGGGCAACAGGACACTTATCGCCTCCTTCTGTGTGTCATACTTGTGCTTCCATGAGACCCATCAGTTTCCATCACTAGAGATGTGACATAGGCTCAGGTAGGCCTTGAGATCGATCAGAATGGACAATTTCAAAACTACCCTAATGATTGTTTTGGTTTGACAAATAAGTGCTTCTTAACTCCTTTTTTTTTCAATGATGATGACCCATCAACCAATCCCTTGATTTTATATTTAAGGAAAGATATTTGTCTGGCCTGGTCCAAGAATCCCTGAGCGAGTTATAGATGAAATACCAAGGCTGTCAGAGAATGCTGAAATGTGTAAAAATCCTCCCCATGTTTCCACCCATATCAGTTCCGCATTAAAACATTTTCTCAGCTCTTTAGCTCAGTTAAGGCGACCAAAAGCCAAGTGGCCTGGAAAAATGGACTAAATCTGCTAAATTGTAATCAAAATTTCAATAGAGACGAATTTTGAATTTTGTTTTTATTAGCATTCTGTGACAGTCTTGGCTCTTTACATTCTGTTCCTGTATGCTTGTTGCCACTTGCAAGTTTTGTTGAATGAATGAATGCCATTGGAAAATGAATCTTTGTCGTTGACCCAAATCCCTGATGCTGAGCTATTCGCTGAATTTGTTTTTTCTTGTTTTGCAACGCCAAGATGAGCACTTTCTTTGCCTAACTGCTTGAGAGCGAATACATCCTTTGTCCATTGCTCGACTCTTCAGCTTTATCTCTGTCGCTTTTGTCTTCACCTCTGGAAACCTTACCGGTTTGATATATGGATCACTTTTGCTTTGATAATTGCCTTCGTAAATTCATTCTTTTTCTGCTTTACCGTTGCTTATAAAGCATCTTTTTTGCTTTTATATATTTTCAGTGCATTCATTCTTCTTCTGCATCACCGATGCTTATGCATAAGATTTTCTGCTTGCTCAGGTTTTGCTATCGAAATAAAACCTCACGGAATGTGGATCTGCTAAGACCCACTAATTCTGCCATTTCTTTCAAAATCTCCTCACGAAAAACTTTATAAAAACAAGAAAAAATTAAGTCGGATATGACCGTAAACAAATACGTTTGTCTGATTCAATGAAGGATGTATTAAAGAGAAAATAGGCGGTTTTCCGTGATGTAAAACTCAAATTATATTTTTTGAGAGGTCGCTGATGTGAGGAAGATGTTGAAAGGAACACGCTAGGAAATATGTGGGGAATGATGTGTAATGAAGTGCAGACAGCAATTATGAGTCAGTGGAAGCATCAAGGCTGAAGGAAGTGGAAACTAAAACGAAAGGTTTAAATAGATGTAATGCGGAAGAGAGAGAGAGAGAGAGAGAGAGAGAGAGAGAGTTATTTAGTGATATTATTTTTTCTAGGGCTGTTAAACTTGCATCACAAAGTCACGACATATAGAAGTTATATCAAGAAGCATAGAGAGAAGGAGAGAGAGAGAGAGAGAGAGAGAGAGAGAGAGAGAGAGAGAGAGAGAGAGAGAGAGAGAGGGAGGGTGCCAAGTCTTGCATGTGTAAGAAGAGCGTTGTCTAAATATGGCCTGGCATCCTGCTGCCACCAATGAAAGAAGAAGAACGCTGACGGAACACACACCCCACTCCCCCCCCCCCACCCCACAAATTCCCACATCCCTTATCCCTTCTCCTTAACCCCACAACCCAGACACCTCTTCCCCCCCCCCCCCCACCCCTTCCCCACCATCAACCCCGACATCAATCCGTCCCCCCCCTCTCCCGATACATACCGATCGACTGTTTTGGCCAACCGGCCTTCCGATAATGTGGTGCCTATTTTTCCTGTCGATTTAAGTCTGTTGTGCGTTGTGATACAAAGGTGTGTGTGTTTTATGTGTAATATATATATATAATATATATATATTATATATTATTTATATATATATATAAAATACAATAACAACATACATATATATCGATATGTTGTTTATAAATTTATATATAATATTATATATATATATATATTCATACATACTATATATATATATACCTATATATATCAATATATATATATATATATATATATATATATATGTATATATATGCACATTATTTATATTATAGGTATCTTCTTTTATGTATATAATTTATGATATAAAATATATATATATATATATATATATATATACTATATTTATGTATATGTATTGTGATGTATGTATGTATGTATGTATGTGTGTGTGTGTGTAAGTGTAGGTATAGGTCTTTTAAGGGTAGCATAAAAGACTTTAATCTCTTCGATAGTTGATGATTTTAGAAATAATTACCTAATGTTTATTTCGATATATTAATAACTATTGAGAGAGAGAGAGAGAGAGAGAGAGAGGGAGCGGAGGGAGAGAGAGGAGAGAGACAGAGAGAGAGATGATGAGAGAGAGAGAGAGAGAGGGGGTGGAGGGAGTGGTGCGATTAAACCCAGTTGTGTGAACGAAAATCGATACCTGGTATTTGTGTGGATTCTTCAGAATCTGATCATCTAAAGATGTCGTTTTCAAGTGTATAATAATATAGCTTGGGCTACAATAACAATAACTTAGTTTAATGCGGAACCAGTCCTGCTATAGATTATGTTAATGAAGATGTTTAGTTAATAATGATACTATTAATGATAAGAATAACTTACGAAAGATTGCTGTTATCTTATATGTTGAATGCAAATAAATATATGCATGTACTGAGCTCTGGTACAGTTAATATAATTTAGCTTGATGAATAGAGTTAAGTTGGCAGCATGATTTTGGTCATGCATATTCATCCTGGTTCTCTTCTTTCAGGTCACGTGATTTCGAATGGCAGGCACAAGGAGTAACGACAAACACACACAAAATAAAATAAAATATGATAAAAAAAAAAAGGACAAACAACGTTATCCATAGACAAAGGGAAGCTGATCCATTTCACTTCTGTGCACTCCATATGATGAAATGTAAATATAAAAGAAATGGTATACTCCTCAGAAGATGCCACGATGAACATAGGCTACGTTCTTTTCTGTCCATTAAGTAAATGGTTTTACATATAATTAGATTATATTTGCTCTCAAATTCCATCCTCAGATGGATCCTTCAGTCATCCCATCTTTCACTGGGACTAGTCAACAAAGTAGTCTTATTCTAGGTCCATCCAATTTACTAGGGTTTTATCTATCGTCATTATTATCTTCTTTTTTTCTTTTTTTTGATTAGTTTCGTAAATTGGGACCCATTAGTGGTTGCTACGAAAAAGGCTTGATGGGAATGGGAATTATGTTGAAAAAATAAATCCACAGCAATTTAATTGGATTTGGCCGGATTTTCTGCGTCAATCTGCTCAAATCCTGGAGTGGAAAGGTTGCAAGATCACGTTCTAGTCAGTCATGAATTCCTCAGTCCTATTTGATGTCAGTTTTTTTTTTTTTTCTCTCTCAGAATTCTTTTTTTCAGGTTGCTCGCCGGCAACCCATGTCTGACACGACGAATCTGGAATCTCTCTTTCCCATCTGTTTTTTGACTTTTTAATTTTCTTTTCTACGCGCATTTCATTCCAGTTAAATGCTCCCTTCAATTTTTGTGCATTGCATAAAATCCATTTCGCTCTTTTGGGTCCCCTGTGGCCTTCAGATCATGACATTCAGCAAGAGAAGGGAAGAGAGGATTCGCAGTTACGCCGCGTCTTAGAGAAATTGGGTATCTGCCACATACTTGTGATCGCTAGGTTACAGTAGCAAAAAAAATTTACAAGAGTACGTCTGGGTGTAGTGTCGTGTAAATTAGACTTTGCATATAACATGTTTGTACATTGTACATAAAAAAGTGCATCTCCTTTTTTAAGTGAATATATATGATATCTTGTCGAATTCCCAATCTGTTTCAAGAGCTTCCTTTAGGAAGCCGTGATCATGTGCTCATGTGAAAGATTTTTTTTTTTCTTTTGTAATCCGAATGGATGAAACGAAAGGAGTTTGTGTCTGTATGCTATTTTTTCTTTCAATGATAATTTTTCTCTATCTTTTGAGTACTGGCCGCGGGTTAGCCAATTAATTTTTGAAGAAAATATTTGTTATTTCTACTGACTTTGATGCTTTCCTAATGTTTTGAGATGATGGTTCAAAATACATCAGTCCTTTTCAACTGAAGTCTCTCTATTTCCATTTAAATGAAATTTTTTTGACTATTTAGGCCCCTGTATTTCGTGAACAGAGAAAAGGCCTCTCCCTGAATTCGACTTTCCAACTATTACTGTTGTTGATACTATTACTGTTGATAGTAAATACAATCATCCTTAACATTTTGTTCCTTCTGGAAGACAGTACCGAGTGGGGCAATGGCGCGGGTAAACTTGTTCGATACCTGTCCAAGTCTGTGCCTACCTGGTTTCTTTCTTTTTTCCATTTCAGTATATAATGATGTATATTTTACTTCTAATTATGAATGATATTGAATATAGATGATATTAAAAAACTCACACTAAAAACACTCACTTAAATGGACACTAACAATATTCTATTTCTCATCATAAACATAGAATAATGATGGTAAATGATAATCATTCATTCTGTAATCAATTTGTTTAAGTGAATCACATGTATTCATGTAACACTGATCCTTTGCAGTTAATGTGCATAGAAGACAATGCATATTGATGTTTTGGATACATATCGTTGGTCAATCCAAGAAGCATTTTTATTACTTGATGATACATTTGTGTCGTGCGTTCAGTTTAGACGTTAAAAGACCCATTGTAAATCGAGTTATTTTTTAGATTTTCTTAATGGCTATGCATTTTCTTTTCTTTTTCTTTTTTAATGAAACATGTGTCCCAACTTGTGGCTTGTCAAGATTTTTTTTTCTCCTAAGGATCGAGTACTCAAGATGCAATAGATAACAATAACATATTAAAAATGTATAATCAGTTCTATGTGTCATTAACGCCTGTCAATTAGATGTATAAATCAGTTGGAGAATAAATCGATCACCCTTACGTGTAGTTTTATTTTTAATCAGCCTTTGAGTGATTGTTCCTAATTCGACAGCACACTGTCACTGCAATTTACTGTCTAATAAATATTTTATTTGATACTGTTGTGATTGTGGTGCTAAGAACCTCTTCAGATAAAAAGTTCATAAACCAACAATAAGATTATCTGATGAGGTAACTTAATTCACCAGTCGAACTGTATTGATGATTCAATATTAAGAAACTTCAAGAAACCTCACTGCTTAAGTATTCCTGAAGGGCACTCTCCAGCAATCTCTGATTAAATTTATAGATACCTGTTTAAAGGTAGAGCTTTTAAAAGGTCTCAGTATATCTAGAGGTCCTGTATTTCCTCCAGTGCATGAATTGTGCCAAGCTGCATATTGAAATGACTGTCATGTTAAAGCTAATAATAGTAGATATATGAATATCGAAATGCGAATTATTTTGAGATTTAATGTTACTTTACTCATATCAAGATCTGTAACAATCCTGTTCAATCAGTGACTTTGAACAAGCATCAGTATGCTACATGGCAAGTCAAATTCTCAGTGTACAATAAAAGATACAGCAGGTGTTCATTTTAATTTGGACTTTTTAAATAAAACATTAAAACAATTTCTTTAAGAAAGAATTCTCCGCCACATACTTTTGAACTTGAATATAATCATTATTTGATAAAGATGCCAATGGTACATTATAACATCACAGCTCAACTCTTAAATTTAAAATAGTTTGATAACTATGC
>NC_087200.1:29714370-29726870 GCF_015104395.2 Macrobrachium nipponense
TGTTTATCTTTCCTTCGTAGCTTATACCTTATTTACACATAGTAGATATATGTATACGGTTTCCTCAGAGAAATGACATTATTACCCTCAGCCTTTCAAACATTCACTCGTGAAAGTGATGAAATAATTAAATCATACAATTTTATAATATGTATATATATATATATATATATATATATATATATATATATATATATATATATATATATATATATATATATATATATATAAATATAATAAAGTCCTTGTGCATTACTGAACACACTTGTGTAGGTATGCTAATAAAACACCATGAGGGTACTATGCAAATGGTCACTTACATATTTCATAAACATATACATAACATGTGGCTCTCGTCAAAAATACTCGCTCTGAGCGGTAGGGAGAGAGAGAGAGAGAGAGAGAGAGACCGTTACAATCTCTTCAACATGATCACAGCTGAACAAAAAGTGACCTCGTGATCCCCCCAGCATTCATTTCTGACACCCCCCCCCCCCCCACACTCTCTCTCTCTCTCTCTCACTCTCTCTCTCTCTTCTCTCTCTCTCTCCTACCTTTCCAATCGAGGCGATGAAGTAAAAGTTAGTGTGTCGAACTTAAGCAACAGCAACTCTAAAGAAGCCTTTAGGAGAGAAGTAGGTGTCGGGTGAGTGGTTGGTTCGGTGGTGGGGGGGCGGGGTGGAGTGGGGAATGGTGTCCGATGTGGACGTTGAGTCAAACACCATTCTCTTTTTATGTGTTTGTTTCAGTCTGGAATTTCATTAGTCTTTAATATATATATATATATATATATATATATATATATATATATATATATATATATATATATATGTATATATATATATATATATATATATACGTGTTTGTACTTCCCTGCGAAGCGTTTGCATTTATATTCAAAATGGTTATTTATATATGCTTGTGTTGGCAATATAATATATTATATCATATTATATTATATTTTCACCCAATCTTTGGAATGAACTGATTCTGGTGAGTCCATTTCAGGGGTCAATGGATTCATGAACCAATTTCCGAGGCTTCGGTGCGAAAGTGAAACTCGGAGTGTTACCTCAGCGGAGCCGAAGGAGATGAAGCGGTGTCTCGGTAACCCAGTTCATTTTACTTTTTGTTAATCTCTCTCTCTCTCTCTCTCTCTCTCTCTCTCTCTCTCTCTCTCTCTCTCTCTCTCTCTGTTACCGTTACTCTCTTCCTTGCATTGTAGTTTTGTTGGGATGTAGCTTACAGAAATACTTTTAATGTGGTTATTATTTTTTTCAGCTTTGAGTCTTTTTGCTGATTTTTCTTATGCATAGAATATATATATTTGTAATATATTGATAATATATATTATAAAATAATAATTATTATATATTATATATAATTATATAATATATATTTTTTATTAATATATATATACGTATATATGTATATTTATGTGTAACGTTTGTCACTGATTGGTTTTCTGACTTACTTTTGAAACATAGATTTCATAGTTTATACCTGTGTACATTTGTGTGTCTGCGTTTGTGAGTTTGAAAATGAGTACAGACATGTGCAGAACTGCGCAGGGTATGTGATATGTACACACGTATGTTCGGAAGCAATCTGTTTCTTTTAGGACATTCAAAGTTCAGAGGAGGAACAGTGTTTTCAAGACACGATTCCATTATACTACTCTATTTTACAACTTCCTTCCGAAGAATCATAAGATAATTTGATACCAATATGCACATTGAAGACATATTTTAGTTTTCGGACATTTGTCACGACATGGATTTGAAATGCCCAGAAAGTAAGACAATGTCAGAAATATTTTCCTTGATTTATAAATGATTCATTCAGTAATGTTTAGATAGAATTCTTGATCAATTTTCTCCAGTTCTGAAACTGCGCAATTCGATGGGAAGGGTAAAACAAAAGACGGCGTCAACGGTGTTTGTTCTTTTTTTAATATTTTGTGAGCACGCAACAAGTGTTGGAGTGCGATATATAAATTAACAATAGAACAAAAGAGTCAAGGGATGGCAAGGGGGGAACTCTAGAGAAAGGGAGATAAAAGAGGGAGAGGCGAAGAGAGAATAAAGGAAAGGAGAAGAGAAGAAATATTCACAACATGGCATGATCTATACAACAGGCGGAAAGAGAGAGGGGAAAATATTATATGAAAGGGAAAACGTAGGACGTAGAAGAAACAAAGAAATGAAGAAACGTGAAGATGTGAGGAGTGAACACTTAACCGTGTGATATGGGGGGGATCATTAAAAAAAATAATAATCAAATTGGGTCCAAAAACTGTACAATGATAGTTTTAAAAATTAAAAAGTGGGAGACTTAAATGGAAAAAATAAACACATAGGTACACGTACAATCTACAGGAAGGTGTTTCAAAGCGACTAGAGAAAGTCTTGCAAGCAGATGATTATACAAACGAAATAATAATGAATAAAGAAATTGTCTTCTCCTTTTCTCTGTGGCTTCTTAAATGCATACTATTCCTTCGACTTCGTTCTTCGATTTGTGTTGTCTTCTTTTCAAATTCTCCGGCGAGAAAAGCCTTCATCCGTTTCTCTTTTGTTTCTATCAGACGCTCGAAAGGCGAACAACATCACCTTGGATTATAATACTGGGGATAACAATAGAGAATTAAAAAAAAAAAAATTGCTGGTAGATTGTCGCAGGCTCCGTTAATTGTCATTGTTGCTGTTCTTGCTTGATTGTTTTTTTTTGTTTTGTTTCTGCGCTCTATTGGTTTTTTTCTGAGTCAGATCGAGCGTTGATTTATAGACCCAATCCAGCGGCCTTCAGGCCGGTGAGGGGTTCGTTGGGGTAATAGTTTTCGCTGGAAAGAGAAGAAAACACACGTTAGAGATTTGCGTCGGATTCCGTAAATTGTCATTGTTGCTGTTCTTGCTCGATTGGGGATTTTTAATTATTTTCATTTGTTTCTGCGCTCTACTGGTTTTTATTTTTATTCTGAGTCAGATCGAGCGTTGATTTATAGACCCAATCCAGCAGCCTTCAAGGGGGTGAGGGGTTCGTTGGGGTAATAGTTTTCGCTGGAAAGAGAAAGAGAAGAAATGACACGTTAGAAACTTGAGTAGGATTCCCTTCGATGAAATAGTCATGCATTGCCAGATATTGTTATTAATTGAGAGAAGTGAGTAGGAGTCACTTATTCCAGTGAAGTGTGAAAATAAAAAAAAATGCTTCATGCAATTTAGATAGGTGAGCAATTGGTGAGAGAGAGAGAGAGAGAGAGAGAGAGAGAGAGAGAGAGAGAGAGAGAGAGAGAGAGAGAGAGAGATAAATATTCCGATGACCTTATTCTGCGTGCATGTATGTCTATGAGCATGCAAGAAGAGATAGAGAGAGAGAGAAATATTCCGATGATTTAATTCTGCGTGCATGTGTCTATGTGCAAGCAAGAGGAAAGAGAGAGAGAGAGAGAGAGAGAGAGAGACAGACGTATAAGTCGAGAAAGAAGGAAAATGGCGAAAATGATTAGAAATGATTTTAGAAAGTAAGGAAAAGCAAGAATCAGCAATACACGCGGAAGGAGAAAGTAAAATTGGTATTGGTTCTCAATTCACTTCAGAGGAATTGCAGTGAACGAGATCAATTGCGTCACCAGAAGCAGATAACTGGCGCCACAAGATCAATGGTCATCGGCGGAATGTGAAGGAGTGTGAATGACAATGTATTGTCTTATTATTCTAGAATAAATGATAAGTGAATCGATCATTATCGGATTACCCTAAACTGAGTGAAAGACAGGTATGAGGAGAATCATTCTTAACTGTTGTTTCATTACAATTTGCGAATGATTATCTCGAGTAAAAGTTATTTATGATATATTATATCATATATATATATATATATATATATATATATATATATATAATATATAATTTATATATATACATATTATATATATAGTATTATATATATTATATATATATAATAAAATTAATATATATATATATACATATATATATTAATCAAGTGAATATTATCTTTCTGAACTAACCGAATAATCTCCAAACGAAAATTAATAATACCGAATGATTTGAAAATAATTCTGCGACTCTATAAATTCTCAGTTAATCGATTTGATCTATAAATTTTTATTTAATCGATGTGATCTATAAATTATCAGTTAATCGATGTGATCTATAAATCCTTAGTTAATCGATATGGTCTATAAATTCTTAGCTAATCGATGTGATCTATAATTCCTTAGTTAATCGATGCAATCTATAAATTCTTAGTTAATCGATTTGATCTACAAATCCTTAGTTAATCTATTTGGTCTATAAATCCTTAGTTAATCGACGTGATCTATAAATTCTTAGTTAATCGATGTGATCTATAAATCCTTATTTAATTGATGTGATATTAATACATTCATATCCATTAAGAATACCGATATGCTTAATTAAAGCACTTACAGATACTGACACATCATCTAATAATTGCATGACAAAATCGTACATTCGATACAAATCTATCACTCAACTCACCAGCCTGGTACGTTCTCAGGGGCGTCACAGATGAGGGTGACGTCGTTGAAGACGGTGCCCTGGGGGCATCCGACCTCACGTGGGTATTTGCCTTCGTAGCAGATGTAGAAGAAGCGGCAGTCATCGGGTTTCACGTAGCGGGCGTGGTCGAGTTCCTGCCCGTTGGTGGCGACCTGGGATTTGTTGGGGCAGACGAAGCCGTCGGCGAGAACTTCTGCAGGAGACGGAGGAAGAGGAAAGGGGCATGAAGAAGGTATTTCAGGGTGATTGATAATCATTTATTTATTCTCACGTGAAGATGTCTCTAGTATTTTGCGTAATTTTGTAAACATTAGAGAATATCTAGCAAAAGGAGCCCATAAAAATGCCAAAATATGGGCTCCTTTAATTAGGTGGAATTCTGTTGTAACAGAACATTTTTACCTGTCATTAGAGAATATGTATAATAAGAGTGGAAAATGGCATTAATTCAATGAGGGACAGAGAGAAAGAAACCACATTTTCCCTTAGAAAGGGAGGTCCTAGAAGAGAGAGAGAGAGAGAGAGAGAGAGAGAGTACATTTCCTTATCTAAAGGACATAAAGAATATGCTTTGTTTAATAAGAGTTGAAAAAGGGCATTAATTCAGTGAGGGACAGAGAGAAAGAAACTACATTTTCTCTTGGAAAGGGAGGTCCTACAAGAGAGAGAGAGAGAGAGAGAGAGAGAGAGAGAGAGAGAACGTTTCCTTACTCAAAGGACACAAACACTTACCGACGCGCTGGCCGCATCCGGTACGGATTCCGGTGTGGGCCCACTGGCAGGTGCCGGAGAACTCATCGAAGACAAGGCCGGTGGCGCAGGAGCGGGTGACTGGGACACCTCCGGTGCACTCATAGTACTGTTCGCAGTTGGAGGGGTCTTCGTGCTCGAAGTAACCGTTCTGGCGGGGGCACTCAATGCCTGCTGGCTGGGCGGGCTCTGTTTGCAGGAGAGAAAGTAGGGTTATTGGGGTGGGGCGGTTAAAAAAAAAGGGGGGGAGCAATTTGTTTGCGTTTTCGAAAAATGGGATCGTTTGAGTAGGCAGTTCGAAAACGGGAATTGATTTTTGCTGGGTCGCTCGAATAAGGAGACTGAATTCATGAGGGATAATTGATGAATGAGAATGAACTCTATTAGAGTTTCGAAAAGGGGTGGGGGGTGTTCAGAAAAAGGGATTGAGACACTGTGGCCTTTTCGAAAATGGGATTGGTTTGTTAGAGTGTTCTAAAATGGATAATGAGCAGATAGGCTATACAAATAGTAAGGCCGACTTAATAGAAATCAATTGGAAAAGCGGAATGAATCCAAAAAGGGTTTGACGAAAGGATATTCATTTAACAACGGACTAAAACGGGATTGATTAATATAACTATCCGAGCAAGTGAAACTGCTTTAATAGATGAGGATGAGAAAATGAAATTGGCTGACGATGTGAGCGTCCGAGGGAGAAGTCTTGATTTAACGGGATAGTTAATACTGGTATTGCTTTTATGTACTTTTTTGGACACAGGCACCGTAACTGAAGCAAAAAGATTCTATTTACTGGTTGCATTTTATGAGAAAAGGAATTGATTTCACTGAAGATTCTGGAAGGACGTGTCTGATTTCACGAGGGTGTTCACGAAAAACAAAAAAGCAAATAGAATCAACTTACGGAGAGCGGCTCCTTCGGGGCACTCTACGATGAAGGGGTAGTTGCACTGCTCGACTCCGGGGGAGAGAGTGTAGTCGAATACGAGACCATCAGGGCAGAGCTTTTCAGTCATGCTACCACGGTAGCAGTCATAATACTTGTCGCACTGACGGTTGTCTGGGTAGAAGCCATCGTCACCTGGGCAGGTGAACTGGGCGGAGGCCACACCTGCAGACAAGGAAACCAAGAAGGGGTTAATATTATTATGACAAAAGAAATTACAAATGACTACATCAAGATTTTTAGTCATTTAACCACCTGCAGTTTCCTGCTAATGGTATCCTTTTTCACATTCTTCATAAAATTCCTGAAATCTTTCACCTATTCGTAAGATCTTCGCACTCAAGAAGCTAAAGAATACCGTGCCTATAGTTGGCTAAGACAAATGTGAACATTTCGTAATCTTCAGAAAGATGAATTATAATTTTATGGTTACCATTATTTACGAAAAGCCTCTCCGTTGGAAAAATGAAGTAAATACGAATAAATCAAGAAGTAATGGAAATAAACATACAGTAACAAATAAAAATCTAATCAGCTCAGTGGTCTGGTTAAACTAAGACATACTTAACTTAATTTGTGTTCAATGGCAAATAAGGAGGTGAACGTTTAGGATACCTTTTAGGAATGATTTCGCCCATTTTGTGATCATCAAGTATTGAAGAACTTTTCATGATCACCTCTTGGCATTGGTAAGGATGATAAAGGGTAGTCCTTGCGTTAATCCTGGTTTCACTTTTATCACTTACTGACAAGTTATTTAGGGAAAGCTTGCTTATCAAGCTATGAAAACATTTGTTTTATTTTATTATTTTTGCTCGTGTGAACGTACACAAATTTTGAATATCCATAGCAATTATATTGATCAATCTTGTGAAATTAAGCATAGGCGCTATGGTCTAAGCAGCTTCCATCTATAAATAATGGTTATAATTCAGCTCCTCAACAAAATTTCTTAAAAGTGAGTAAACCATAATGAAAACCTGTCATTAAATGTGGGGACCTAAGATTATGTTAAAATACTTGGATTGCTTCAAAGTGAAATATCTCATTTTGCGTCATTTGTAAATGTACCCATTAAGGATTCCTAAAATGGACGAATATCTGATGAATATTTAGTACTCAAGTTGAATCTTGAAGAGACTCAAGTTGCATCTTGAAGAGAAAGGAGCTAGTACTGAGATGCATCAAGTCTAAATTGCTAAGAGTGATCTGTTACTCAAAATTACTGGATCTAGAGCAAGAGTGATGTGAAATGTGGATAACCATAATGATTTCTTGCAAAATGATCTTATTGACAGAAGAAGGAAGAACTCGAGACTCGAGCCGCCAAGAGGACTGGAGCGATGAGGTAAAATTCAATTCACTGCACTTAATAGCACCATCAGGAGACAACTAGGCCCATCTTTTCAAGAGATCCCTTGGAGGAATGTACGTAAAATCACTTGGAATGACGTCACAGAAATTCGATATCCTTTGAGCGGTCTCGAGAGTAATATCAATTTGGTTTTTGGGGTTTGGGGAACATAAGAGTTTCTTCCTTCGAGAAGGAGATTTTTAAGAAGTAGAAGAGAACTGCGGAATCAAGTTCCTGGGGTCACAACTCACCGACGAAGAAAAGGAGGGCGAGCTTGTACATGGCTGACGAAGGGAGGCTGCGAGACTACTACTGACGAACCAAGGGCCTCACTCTCCTATTTATTCTCTCACTTTCCCATGGCGATCACAACTCCTCCTACCCGTTCCTCCTCCCTCCTCCTCACCGCGCTCATGTCCCTCCTCCGTCATGCTCCCTCCCTCCCTCCGTCTCTCTTTCTCTCTCTCTCTCTCTCTCGCCGACTCCCCGATCAACCCCATTCACAAACCACCGTCCCCACGACGCCCTTCCAACCTGACACTATTCCCCCCCCCCCCCCCCCCCCCCCCTCCCCCCCCCCCCCCCCCCCACCACTATTTCTTCCTGAGGAGTAACTCCTCCCCATCTTTTTGACCCCATCATGATCTGATAACCCACCTCCTCCCCTCCCCCATTCCCCCCTCGAAATCACCGCCACCATCCCCACCTCCCCCTCTAACCAAATCCCCATATTTTCCCCCAAAAGTCAGCTCGACGTAACAGTGTTTCGCTACTCCTGCCCCACCTTCAGGTGAAGCCCTCCCTCCTCCTCCTCCTCCTGATCCCCCTTCCCCCTCCAACACTCCCTCTCCAACACCAGCCATCTCCAACGCAACCTTCAGATGTAGGCAGTCAGCCTTCTCCTGCCTCACATGGTCATTTGGGCAGGAAGGCGTGTGTGCGTTCGTCGGTGATTCCTGTTACTTACCTGAGACCCGTAGCTGCCCAACGAAAGAAAAAAAAGAAAGGGGAAAAAGTGATGAAGGTACTCTTGCGGTACTGAAGGAGACTTGGCAAGATTACTTAGATATATATATATATATATATATATATATAATATATATATATATATATATATATATTATATATATATCGAATGTTGAATGTTTTTTTCAGTAGTACTGCAGTGCATAAGATCATTTCAAGTTGAGTACTCCAAACATAAATAAAATTCACACACACCACATTATTTTATATATATATATATATATATATATTATATATATAATTGATATAATTAATATATATAATATATATATACACATGTTGTGTATGTATATATATGTCTATGGAATATTGTTTACACACAAAGTGTATATATATATATATAATATATATAATATTAAATAAATATAATTTATTATACATTATATTTTTTTTTTTATTCTTGAATTTTTTTACCGTTACGTTTAGTTAAATATTGTTGCTCCACATTAATTTCATTGCAGCGGAATATAAATGAAAAGTCAACGTAAGTCTTATTTGACTTTCATGTATATTCGAAGTATATACTTATGATGTGTAAATATACTACATGTATATATGCTGCATATACATACATATATTGCAATTATATATGTGTGTATAATATATATATATATATATATATATATATATATATATATTAATATATATATATATGGTATGTATGTATGTATGTATGTATGTATGTATGTTATTTATCTATCTATCTATCTATCTATCTATCTATCTATCTATCTATCTATCTATATCTATATAGGTAATTATAATTATAATTTATATATATATAATATATATTATATATAATATATATTATATATATTATATATATATATAACTGATTGGATTATGTTGTCGTTTCTAGAAACTTCAATTTAAGGAATAATAATTTCTGCAAAAACTATATATATATATATATATATATATATATAAGATATATATATATAATATATATATATATATATGTGTGTGTGTGTGTGTGTGTGTGTGTGCGTGTGTGTGTGTGTGTCAGTGTAATTATCAATAGCTTTCCGTTCCTAAGCTAGCAAATAATTATCATCCATTGGTAATTTAGTGTCACCATTTACAATTCAAAGTAATAATGCAATGTTAAAGGAGCTACACAAAGCAAATGTTGACCGCTATATATTAAATATTGAAAATAAGCCTTTGGTTATATTTAGCTTCCATAAGTTACTTAGAAAATATGAAATATTAATATTTAGCTAAACTTCTCACTGATCTGGACTTTCTGTCTTTTTGCTCATTAGGACTTACTGTACACCTAACGGGGTGAAAGGTCAAGTTCCCTATCACTTTTGACCTATCTTTGCCCTGCCACTTATACCTCTGTCTGATCGCCTCTGTTTGTCTGCCTGTCAACTTATCCGTCAGTCGACTATCTGTCAAAAGGTGTAGATGTAATATGAAATCTATCTTTAAGAAAGACAGACAAGCTGACAGTCAGTTAATACACTTCATACAACGAAAGTTCAGGTTAGACAAATTGTCTGAGTTTAACAGACAGTCAGACAGACACGCAAACAGTCAGTCAGACAGACAGACAGAGAAAATCATACAGAAGTGACAATGAGATTGAGGAAATGGCCCAGGGAAAGGCCGAGAAGGCGAGGAAGGAAGCAACACATCATCTGGCGGATGTCCTTGTGAGAGAAAAGTTGTTTAGTGTAAGAGAGAGAGAGAGAGAGGGTGGGGGCTGGCTAGGGTGGGTGGTGGGGAGAATGTACTATTAATTAAGGAAAATGGTATAAAACGCTGACATCAGTTGTATCTCTAAATCAGCCTCTGGTTAATTGCTATTTTTTCTTATCTTATTAAAATTTACAAGATTGAAATGGAATAATCACCATGCTCTAGACTATTGTTTGTCTACAGTCATACGCACACACACACATACAAAGATAATTTCATTATATATATATATATATATATATATATATATATATTATATATATATATATATATATGTGTGTGTGTGTGTGTGTATGTGTGTGTGTGTGTGTGTGTGTTTGGATATTTATTATATAGATATATATAGTATATATATTATATATATTATATATATATATATATATATATATAATATATATATATATATATATAGTATATATATGTGTGTGTGTGTGTGTGTGTGTGTGTGTGTGTGTAAATATCATACAACATGATCATCACACATCCAAAGATCAATCAGCATTTATATTTTTAAAGGAAATTTAAGTTTAACTATGATATGGTTATTTTGCTTGAAGGAATATTGTGTATTACTAAATGTCCTCTTGGCAAATATTTGAATTTTTAGTAATCGTAAATCTGAAATCAGAGCTAAAAAATTAGTCAAATTCGCAGCCATTATTGATATAATAATAATAATTAATAATAATAATAATAATAATAATTAATAATAATAATAATAATGATGCATGGATGATGATGATGATTGATGATGAAATTATTTATTATTATTATTTGCTAGCAGTGATGTACCAAAACCGTTGCCTTGCAACTGGGATAGTTGTATTTATTCTTGTTGGTTAAATTATTTGTTATACCAGTATTTATTTCCTGTCTGCTCATATTTTAGGTCTTCAGATCTTAGTGGAATTTTTCTCTTCATTCAAACAATGGTTATTAAATTGATATTAGATTCCTCTGTGTAATGACACGGGGATTTTAATTCCGTGACTAATAATAATAATAATAATAATAATAATAATAATAATAATAATAATAATAATAATAATTCCCACAAGACTATCATCATCAGCACCTAATTCCCTAATCATATTCAAGAAAACGAATCCCACTCACACACGTCCACATTCCTCAATTCATTCGGTGCAAGAAATGCACCAGTTCAAGGCGAGCGTCATTTTAGAGTACTGTATTCACTTCCTCCTCAGCTGAAACAGAAGACTTAGTACCCATTCCCGTCTTTACAGTCTAGGTCTGTTCATCCCGTTTCGCGTGAGTCATCTTCCAGTCGATGGCTTTCCGCGTATGAGTGTTATCAGATCTTTGGCTCTGTCTCTATTTCATAAATTTCCAGAATCTTAGAGACCGGACCCGCTTGAAGGCAAACAGTCCCAATCCTCGGTTATATTTTCATGAGACTAAGAATCGCCATAGACCTTTCAGGATGGTACGGAACATTTCGCCCCAGCCCCCTATTTTAAAGAGATGTTGTCGTTGATTTTGCAGTTAGGGTAGGGTCGTGGTACAATGAGTTTTTCCGCTAAAACATGTTTACATTAATGGCATGAAATGTTACGTTATTTCATGTTATATTCATATTTTAGTCATTGTGAAATAATGATGATTATATTATATATATATATATATATATATATATATATATATATATATATATATATATATATATATATATATATATATATATATATATTATATATATATACATACATATATTTTCCCAAGCTGCTAGCAGAATTTATTACCGGCAGTACATTGGGTAAATCATAATCTTAGTTCTTACAGTAATTTTTTAAGAAGCTTTAAGAATAGGAAGTTTGCTAAGAATCTTGGTTTTTCGTTAATCAATCGAATTAACATAGCCTGTTAGAAAATATCAGTGAAAATGGCATTCTATGCTATTATATAATAAATATAAAATATAACTCAAATCATCTATTGTATTTCAGTAGCTTGGAGTCACAAAAATTGAAGAGGTATTAAAATTAAACAAGAGTTCTATTAGTAATTATTTAATGAATGTTGCCACCTGAGCTTCATCATGTGCAATCTTAGATATGTACGTGTTTACGTGAACAACAACGTAAACAGAGAAAAAATACAAAGAGATTATCCGTCTGACGTTTGACGTCATAGTTTCCCAGCCAACAACAAG
>NC_087200.1:29731870-29736870 GCF_015104395.2 Macrobrachium nipponense
ACTGACATTTATGTATTCTGTTCCGTAATTTACGTTTCGTATTTTGTATTTCAGTTTTTGTGTTTCACGTAGTTCGTTCTGTATTGCACATATGGTATTGCATTTAGGCATTGTATTCCAAATGACCTCGTTGATGCCTTTGGAAATAATGAAGTTAGTTCTAAACCTTTTAGATGTATAAAGACAGATGACTGGGTAATTTTCCAAGGTTTATCTATGCTAAGGTCTAGGGGAGATCTACTGTATGCGTATATGAGTAAGTATTGAGGGCAAATTTTAAGTAAAGCTAAAAATAAGGACCAACAGTATTAATGCTGTTTTCTGATTTCGAAGGATTATGTTTGGTTCTTAACCAGTACATTTAAAGTTACTAATCATTTTCCGTGATAATTGGCATGCTCCTTGAATAATGCGCTCTTGTCTGGTTGCTGGGAAATGCTCAAGAATCCAAGTGACATCTAATGTCCTTAAACAAGAACATAACAGGTGAGAAAGAATTACATCTGTTGAAAATAATCGTCTTAGGAAATCACAAGTGGTACACGTCTGGAGAGCGTCTGTCTTTCCTTATGATCGTTTGGAGTAATAGATTTTTTTTTATCACTGGAAGAAGTGAATATTTACCAAAATCGTAGCATGAGATAATTTTCTGTATCTGCATTGAAATTCCCACTCTTCTTCTTCCCAGCTCTAACCCATTTTTAAATGGGGTCGCCATTGTGAATGAGTCGTCTCCATCGATTTCCATAACATATCTTCCCCTACACAATCACCCCATCTCTTTCTTGGTCTTCCCTTCTTCCTTCTACCCCGCATTTCAAATTTCCTTCGATGATTCATGTTACTATTTGTCTTTCAGTGAAGAAAATTTTTCTCAGTATATGTGACGGTGGTTCAAACTACTGGAGTTTTTTAATTTGGCAAAAAAATTGGGGAAGGAAAATGAAAAAAAAATAAATAACTTCAAAATATTATTAAAGCAAGAAGAAAAATCACCGGAGAAATTGCGACTTCATAAAAATGCATCGAAGCTTCATTTACTTTGAAACATCTAAAATGTCCCTTGTTATTTTAGATTTTTCTAACTTTAAATGCCATATATCCCTGAAATGATACAGCAGTATCACAAATAATGATAAAGATCTCCAAAGATGTGAAATCCTACTGAAATAACCTTTGTAGCTGGTAGGGGTAATTTGACCTTCATTCTGGAATTTCAGTCCAACTAATAATAAAAAGTAAACCTCCAGAAAGAAGAACGTAATATCATGCCCGAGTGATCCTGCATAAAGATCACATTCACACTCTCCCAACCCAACCGCTTTCCCTCGCAATAAGAACCAATTTCCCCGTGGAATGCGAATCTTTCCCCCGAGGGAAGGAGTTGCTGGCTACTTTCCAGTGAGATCGGACGGAACAATGGCTCTGAACTCGTGGGTGAAGAAGCTTCGTGACTTTCCCTGTGCAGCTTCACTGAGGATCACAAGAGAATGGAAAGGAGCAGTTAATAGTGAAAAAAAAAATGACACACCCGAAAACTTATTCGTATGTATATATTGGGCTGTTCTTTGTTCTTCTTATCGGCAAACCCCAAATGAATACTACTACTAAAATCCCACTGAAAAGGTGAGAATTTCGGAGATACATAAAGAGTGCATGTGCATGTATGCATGTATTATGTGTGCGTCTCTCTCTCTCATGAAGGAGTTATATCCCTTTGATAAATTAAAACCAGTGGTTTATCACAGGATGATATAAATTTGCATTAACCTTTTAATAAATCTCGTAGAGTGGAAAGGAATCAAAGCGAATCGAAAGGAGTACTTATTGGTCATTTCACATCCTTTAGCTCCATAAAGACGGTCACTTGAATGAATTACAACATGAGCTGTAACCCAAAGTAAGGACAGAAATCAGTCATTACGGAAACGGGAAATCCTACTTAACCCCAGGTTACAGTGAATCAGCTAATTACTCGAGCAATCAGACATTATTTGAACAGATCCATTGGATCTTCTGCTTCGTGGCATCTTCAGAATTCAAGGTTGTTCATTGTCAGTTTGGGAATTTTCCTCCAAGCTTTATTCTTTTACCAGACAAGGAGAGACAAGGATTACTTATAATTATCGTCAAGGACTAATGCTATACGGAAAATTGAAAATGCTTTTAGGGACAATCAACGTGTTGTTAGCCTTCAGTTAGCCTTACAGGTCCTCTGTTTGAGAATGAATTAAAGGAAAGAAGACGGGCGGTAAAGAAAGAGATTTTTAGATGGATAGGTAGTAAGAGAGAAATAATTTGTTATTATTATTATTATTATTATTATTAATTCATTTTTTTTGCAGAGTCAGGTACATCAATTGATTCATAGTGCAAGTGGGAGGTTTTCCTCCTGTCACACCTTTCAAACCTTTTCACTGCCAATTTCCGTTTCAGCGTTGAATGGCCTTAGTTGCCCCAGTGCCATGTATGCCAAAATGCTGTAAATCAGTCAGTCAGTTATACCAATGGTATTTTTCAATTACGGTTATGATGCAGGAGTCAAGTAGTTGAGAGTTCTATATGTCCCTAACCGAATGACAATGAACACGACGGCGGAGCGCATAGTTTAGAACACTTTGAATGACTTTTTATATCACTAAACAAATTTAACTCATTTAAAACAGTTACAACAAAAGGAAAGTTTCATGTAAGAGTGACTGCGGCGGGAAGGTAATATGGGGTTTTTGTCAGTAGTACATGTACACACCCACACTCACTCACGCATCCTTTTTATATATCTCCACAATTCTCATCTTTTCATTTTTTTCTTACATTAATATTCAACTGAACCGATCACCTAAACGCTCCTGGCTTAATTTTTTAATTCAAACATTTTTAATTTATTGCGAGTTTGTAATAGTGATTTCTTTTTCTCTTATTAGTTATACGTGCACACATTCACATGATCATTTACTTTAATTCCTCAGATAATTCTCTCCTAAAAACGAGTTTTCAAATTGTCGGTAATGCTTGGAGCGCTAGTTCATGAAATCCTGTATGATCTCCCCACATTTATGTGATGATACCATAACGATTTTCTGCTGCAGTGAGGCTGCACCTTCAGCCAGTCGTACTGCGTCCCAAGAACCCCGGTGGACAGGAGGCAAATGCTGTAGCTAAATGCAATTTACTGACGAGCAACGGGAAGATAAATGAAAGGAACGGGATTTTCAACCCCTTCTCGGAAACAGGTTGGACGAGAGAGAATGTTTTTAAGGTGAAGGGTAAATACCAGTGGTTAAAATGAGGCAAAAAGATAACGAAGGACAGGGAAAGTTCAGAGGCTAACTTCTTCAGTGCGCGAGTAGAATTACCATTAACCTTCTTTGCTTGAATATTTTCACGAAGGGATGAAATGCCTCCTGGGCTTTGGTACGTGACGCATGCGCCAATGAAAAGCGAGGTGTATGAAGGGATTACACCCTAAAGTTCATTGACAGAAACTTTCGAAATATTTTCTTTCTGTTCCGTAAATTGCTCTTCACGTTAAACTGAATTAGATGCATAGTTTTTGTACAGTTTTATATATGTTTGATAATCACTAACGTTGATTCATTGATGAACACCTGTCGTGTATCGAAAAATTAAAACTTATTCGTATTGAAAATAAAACTCACAAGATACTGAAACTAAAATTCATGCATACCTTCTAAAGCTCATTGTAATGGAAATTATGTTTAAGAAGAGAAGAACAATTGATCGCAGAAAATCTAGTAAGTTATTCTAGACAGAAGAGATAATTCATGAACAATATTTGAGTATAACGATGAAGCGCACACTTGAACAGATTACCAAAAGGTCCTGGAAGACATTTGGCTCATCTGGACGACCGAAAAGGTTATTGCTCTTTTGACTTGTAACAGAGGTGCTGGCTGACCCGGATAATTTGCAAAGCATTCACCTGGCCCAGGTGATCTACTGAACTGCTGCATCCTCAAAATAATCTTTAAACTTGTGCCGTGTTCCTGATCATGATCGGTGAGGTATCTTCAGTGGTCTGTTTTCGATTTGTGAAATCGACAAGTGAAATCTTTAGCCCTTAATGCGTCCCAAAGAAGTCAAGTGACTTCAATTGTTTGAAGTGAAATTTCGACTAAGAATGACGTAATCAACTGCGAATTAATGGCTGAGTTGACTGAAACCAGGCGACTGACTGAGAGAAAGAAAGGAAGAACGAAAGAACAAAGCTAAAGGTTATTTGGAATGAAGGGGAAATATAAAAGCCCAATATAGTCTTTGTAATCCTTTCCTAACTAAAATGAAACGGCTTCCATAAGTATAGAATATAATTAGGAATACATTTGCATAAAAATGGAAACAAAAAAGATAAAGCAGAAAGTAAGAAGAAGAGTGCAAAGTGAATAGACAGCAAATCAGTGAAATGAATGGAAAGGTAAATACTGAGGAAATTATCTAAGAAAAAACCTACCTTGTCTCGAGCCACGCCCTTGGCATTGTTTATTTGGTGGACAGTTTCCTCCTCGAGTTTTATATTCCAAGGGTAAATATGTTAGAGGCATCACTTCAGGTAGAATGATCTATCTGGGCTCATCAGGTTTCTATGGGAGGATAATGTCGAAATATTGATAATGAAGATAATGATAATCATACTTTGAATTTAAATGATCCGGTTTTCGAGGGTGATAAAGCAACGAAGTTTGTCCATTCTGTTCCGGAATTCTTGATACATACATACATACATACACATTTATATGTGTTTACTTGTGTACATATAATGCTTTTTTTTGTTTGTTAAATATTTGATTTTTTGTATTAGTAACACAGGTGGTGATGTTCTTCTCATTATTGCAATACCTATGAAGACAACAGGACCCAAGTCCCGTTAATTCCGCAGCCTTGATGATTCTCTGGAAAATTGTCCAATACATTTTTCCTCCTTCTTAGGGATGGCACTTGTTTAACTGTAAAAAGATACCTGCAGACTAAATGAGCCATGA
>NC_087200.1:29741870-29744370 GCF_015104395.2 Macrobrachium nipponense
GATAACTGTTCCCCCATAAATGGTAATGATTGTGATTACCTTTTTGACCTGCGGTCAAAAAGCGCCTTGGTCGAAATCATACAGGAAGAGTTCTGACATTCGTGAAGTTTAAGGCTTAATTCGCCCGTTTCTTTATAGCTATTTACTTTTCATTCTGAATTTTAGTTTTGTCTCGGTATTTGCATGTCGCAGATAACTAACTTTTTGTACCGCCTTTGGCAGACTTCCTTCCGCATTTGAAATTGATCCTACTAATCTGTAATCAGAGTGGAAATATTGTCCACTATAGCACATAACGAGATGATTAATGACTAAAAAAATTATTCGGAATATTACGGTGCCATTGAGTGTTTTCTAGTAAAACAGAAGCCGCACTGTCATTTTCTGAATAAATCGTACATTCTCGAATTCTTCATTTTTTCTGCTTGAATCAAATGAAAAATGATTGAGGAAAGCTGAAAGAAGCGAGGATTTAAAAGAAATCAAATGAGAAAAGTGAACAATGTGTTATGCTTTCAGAAAAACTATTCTTATGATCTAGGATTTTTCATAACTAAGTGACACTTCCTTTACAAATGTCTGTTGGAATAATTGGCGTTTTTATTTTTTTTCTTCTAATAAATCCATGCCGTCCGTCCAACTCTCCCCTACAACCTTTTTCATGGATAAAAGTATCGTGATCGACGCAAATCTTCGAAAGGTATAGATTTCTCAGCAACTCACGTGATCGAAGGGAGGAACTAGTTTTTGATGCGTATTGTTAAAACCGGTGATGGGGAGAAAGGAAGAGTTTCTCTCTCTCTCTCTCTCTCTCTCTCTCTCTCTCTCTCTCTCTCTAAGTAAAGAAAAGGACTATAATCCGCCAGTTAAGTGGTGTCAATCAATTTGTCTCTTTCAAAATAAGGCTATTCTCTCTCTCTCTCTCTCTCTCTCTCTCTCTCTCTCTCTCTCAGGAAAGGAAAGGACTATTATAATCTGACAATCTAGTGGCGTCATTCTATTTGTCTCTTTCAATAGATAAGGCTATATTCTCTCTCTCTCTCTCTCTCTCTCTCTCTCCTCTCTCTTCAAAAATAAGAGAACAATTTTAGGCTCTCTCGGTAAATAGAAAATGCTTCATTCTGCTACAGTCTCTCATGTTTAAAGATAGAGAAGTTTCGAGTGCTCTCTCTCTCTCTCTCCTCTCTCTCTCTCTCTCTCTCTCTCTCTCTCCTGGTAAGAGGCAGAAAAGTTCGTGTTCCTTTTCTCTCTTTTGTTATTTGAAAGCGAGAATTCATACTTTCTCTCTGATAACGAAGGTTTAAGGACTCTTTTACTTCCTCTATTTTTTGAAAGGAGCTACATGGAGTTACAAGGATTAGATGTCTCAAAGACTTGTTAGTCCATCCGAGGAGACATCGTGTGCTCACTTATCTGTAGGGGTTAGCACCCCCCCCCCCCCCCCCCCCCCCCCCCCTTGGTTTTACCCTGCTTCTTTAACAATTCACAGTGGTCCTAAATGATTTTGTCTAGCTTTCTTTTCAACTCTTCCACAATGTTGCTGTTTACAACTTCTGGTGGCAGTTCAATTCCATGTGTCACATGAATCCTTGTACACAAAGAAGCTTCCCTACAATGGGATGTGTTGTATCTCTTCAGTTCTAGTTTCTTCCATTCATTATTTCTTGTCTGGTTTCGTTTAACGTAAATAGGTTACTGTCTACTTTTGTTATGCCTTTCAGTATTTTGAATGTTTCTATTAGTTTTTCTCACAATCGTCGTGTTTCTAAGCCATACATGTTCAGGCTCTCTAGTCGTCTTCGGTGACATATTTGCCTGATAGATGGAGTTAACTTTGTGGCTCTTGCTTGTACCCCTTCTTATCTATTTATGTCTTTTCTTAGTGTAAAGGAAGACTTCTCTCTCTCTCTCTCATCTCTCTCTCTATCTCTCTCTCTCTCTCTCTCTCTCTGTGAGTCTAAAGAGTAACTACTTTCTCCCTTCGGGTCACCAACAATAGCACCGGGCGAGGTTCGCAATCTCTTGTCCCGCCCACGTCCCAAATTAAATCCCTTCTCCACCCTCCATGCCGCCCACTCCGATACTTATCGCTCATCCATAAATCATGCTTTTCCCTTCATGCGACTTTTCCTTTCATCGTTTTCTCGACTGTACAATCTTCAATGCATAACCTCTCTCTCTCTCTCTCTCTCTCTCTCTATATATTATATAATATAGAAATATATACTATATATATATATATATATAGTATATATAGATATATATATATATATATATATAAAATATATATATATATATATATATATATTATTCGAGCGACAAATGTCCTCTATTATCAGATTCGCTCTGCCTCGAATTAATATATTTTCATATATGTTAACCGAAGAACGGGAAATGTCTTTGTTGATAAATCTCGTCCTCTTGTGGATTCGAACCAGCGGACAGAGGAGAAATCAGGACTTCAGTGACTTACCAACTCGGCCAACAAGTGAGGTATGTA
>NC_087200.1:29746870-29764370 GCF_015104395.2 Macrobrachium nipponense
TGGAAGTGAAATTGGAAAGATGGAGACAAGTACTGGAGGACAGAGGAATGAGAATAAGTAGATCCAAGACAGAATATATGTGTACCACCACTGAGGGGGATGATAGAGAAAGTATTCAGCTTGGTGGAGAGCAAATAAGGAGAGTTGATAAGTTTAAGTATTTGGGATCTTTTGTTAACGCTGGAGGAAGTATGGAAGAAGAAGTAAAACATCGGGTACAGGCAAGGCTTGGAACAACTGGAGAGCGGCCTCGCGAGTTCTTTGTGACAAAAGAGTGCCGCTTAGGTTAAACGGAAAATTTCACAAGACGGTGGTAAGAACAGCAATGCTGTATGGTACGGAAACAGCAAGCATGAGAAAAGCAGAGCAGAAGAAGATGGATGTGGCAGAAATGAGAATGCTTAGGTGGATGTCTGGGTAACAAGAGTGGATAGATCAGAAATGACTACATAAGGGGGTCAACTAAGGTGGTGGAAGTATCAAAGAAAGTGCAGGAGGGGAGGCTGAGATGGTATGGACACCTGTTGAGGAGAGATGAGGACCACGCTGGGAGACATACTATGGGAGTGGAGGTGCAAGGAAGAAAGAGAGGGAGACCAAGAAAGAGATGGAAGGACTGTGTGAGAGGAGATTTACATGAGAAGGGAATTGATTGAGGCAGAAGCGCAAGATAGAAATAGATGGAAACGGCTCATCCGAACGGCGACCCCATATAAAAAATGGGAAAAAGCTGGGAAGAAGAAGAAGAAGAAGAAGAAGATATATATATATTTATATAATATATATATATATATATTATATATATATATATAGATAAATACAGGGTGTCCATAAGGTCTTTTTATAATTAAAGAATATTTTACAAAAGCAAATGAACGGACAAATTTGTGCAAATTATTACAAAATGAAGAGTAGATATTGAATTTTTTTGCATCATTTAATACACCTCTATATGGGCACCATTAGTTGCATGAAGCACATCAAGACGGTACTTGCCATGTTCGTTGTAGCAATGTCATCAGTGATCTTCTGTATCTTTGTTCGATACGCTATATCTTTAACATAAACCCACAGAAAGAAGTGCAGGGGAGTAATATCTGGTGAACGAAGTTGCCAGGGAATTGGGCCATCCCTTCCAAGCCACTGGCCTGGAAATTCTTGATTTAAGAACCCATGAACATGCAGTCCCTCATTCACCTTTGGACTGTCTCGGTGAAGTTCCCTATTCACATGGGGATGTTCTGATCCTCAGATTCTCAAATTGTGTGTTTATTGTCCCTTAGAAATTTGTTCCAGCATGTTAACTGCAAACTCTTTTCGTCTTGGTTTATCATTGGGCTCGAGTGCCTGTATGAGTTGCACTTTGTAAGCGTACAATCGCATGTAGGACTTTGTGCACTGTTGAACGTGGTAGCTGTAAATGTTTGGAAGCAGTACAGATGGACTTTGTAGGAGAATGATCAAAGGCTTGTCATACACGATCGATATTTTCCTCAGATGGTCGTGTGCCATGCACGATTGACGAACGTGACGGTGGAACTCTTCCATACATGGTGCCTTTTCTTGAGGATTAGCCATTTTTAGGGGTTCACTTAACGGTACCTCTTTCATCAACAGGATACCTGAAATACACAAATGCTATGTGATTAAAAACTTGATAAAACTGCTTGTACATATAACAAATCGATCAAGGTATTCTCATCAATTTTGGCTTTTGATATAGCTTTTTTTAATATTATAATGAGTTTTTATGGACACCGTAATTATATATATAATATATTATATATATATATATATATATTAATATAATATATATATGTGTATATATATATGTATATACTTATGTATATATATATGATATATATAATATATATGTGTGTGTGTATATATATATACTATATATATATATATATATATATATATATATATGATATATATATATATATATATATATATATATATATATATATATATATATATATATATATATAATGCATGTTATTGTGAGGCTGAGTGAGCGAGTGTGTGTGCGTGTGTGTGTGTATGTATGCTTATGCGTACACAATCAAAATATATTTTTTTCAAGCAAATAAAGATTTCTTTAAGCTCAAGTAACTTTGCTGTAATTTTTTACTTCTATTTCTTTATTAAAAAAACATGACAATTTCCAGGAGGAAAATACCTAATTTTCGCTAGTAGTTTAATAGCTTCTATGCTTAATCCCGTATGAGAGCTCATAAATATCATCTTATTTTGCTAAATTTAATAACACATTCACGCTAGTTAATAATGTCCAATTTATACCGACAGTGTTAGTAGGTTTTGTCCCTTGGTTAAGGCCTCTGGCAAATGCCTATGTCCAGAACTCATCGTGAAGGCTTTAACTGGATTATTATTTTGCACCGCATTGAAGTCTACGACAGAATCCCAGAAGGAAAGACAAGAAATACTCAGTTACGCTATCATCATGATTATCCTCATCATCTTCTTCTTTTTCTTCTTCTTCTTCTTCTTCTTCTTCTTCTTCCTCTTGTTTTTAATTAAATGCGAACTTACTTTAAGTAAAATAAGAGGTGTTATTGATTCTACAAGTTAAATTCATAAGTTTTAACAAAAACACAAGACTTCTGAGGCAGTTGGAGACAGTTGTCCATTAGATTTCGAAAATGAAAGTCTTGGTGCGCCCGAGAGAGAGAGAGAGAGAGAGAGAGAGAGAGAGAGAGAGAGAGAGAGGAAGCCCATTTCTTCTCCATAGAGCACTCTTGGGGTCTATTCTTTATTGTTTTGTGATTCAGTTCGTGTTTAGTCATCTCAGTTCGGGTGAGGTAACTGACTCGACGTTGTGGAATTCCACCTCATCGGTTTACTGCCCAAGTTATAGTGACAGTTACAGTTTTTACACTTTGGTTAAGGCTTGTAGCAAATCCACATGTCCAGAACTCATCACGGAGACTTTAACTGGATAACTATTTTGTACCGCATTGAAGTCTACGTCAAAATCTCGAAAAATAAAGACAAGAAATACTCAGTTACGGCTACTTTTTTTCGTCTTTTTCTTCTTTTTTAATTAAAGGAGAACTTACTTCAAGTAAAATGAGGAATGTTATTGATTCTACAAGTAAAATTCATAAAGTCTTAACTAAAACACAGGACTTCTGAGGCAGTTGGAGACAGTTGTCCATTAGATTTCGAAAATGAAAGTCTTGGTGCGAGAGAGAGAGAGAGAGAGAGAGAGAGAGAGAGAGAGAGAGAGAGAGAGAGAGAGAGAGACGACGCCCATTTCCTTCCCATAGCGTACTCATGGCGTCTATTCTTCATTGTTTTGTGATTCAGTTCGTGTTTGGTCATCTTATTTCGGGTGAGGTAATCGACTCGCCATTGTGGAATTCCACCTCATTGTATTATTGTCATTAGTATAATAATTTTTTTGGCTAAATTAAATATCACATTTATGCCAGTTGATAATGCCCAAGATATATACAGTCAGTTACATTTTTACACTTTGGTTAAGGCTTGTAGCAAATGCCTATGTCCAGAACTCATCACAGAGACTTTAACTGGATAACTATTTTGTACCGCATTGAAGTCTACGTCAAAATCTCGAACAATAAAGACAAGAAATACTCAGTTACGTCTAATTTTTTTTCGTCTTTTTCTTCTTTTTTAATTAAAGGGGAACTTACTTCAAGTAAAATGAGAAATGTTATTGATTCTGCAAATTAAATTCACAAAGTCTTGACGAGAACACAGGACGGTTGAGGCATTTGGAGGTAGTTGTCCTTCAGATTTCGAAAATGAAAGTCTCGGTTCGCCAAGAGAGAGAGAGAGAGACGACACCCATTCCCTTACTTTAGAGTAAAATCTTGGCTTCGATTTTTCGTTGTTTTGTGGTTCAGTCCGTGTTTTGTCTTTTCATTTCGTGTGAGAAGACCGGCTCGACATTGTGGAATTCTACCTCATTGGATTTATTTGTATTTTTATCATTACTATAATTTTGTTTTGCTAAATCAAATACCACATTCACGTCGGGTGATAATGCCCAGTTTATACTGACAGATAAGGTTTGCAGCCAATGTCTATGTCCAGAACCCATCACGGAGACTTTAACTGGATAACTATTTTGTACCGCATTGAAATCCGTCAAAATCTCGGAAAAATAAAGACGAGAAATACACAGTTTCTTCTTCTTCTTCTTCGTCTTCTTCTTCTTTAATTAACGGAGGACTTACTTTAAGTAAAATGAGAAATGTTATTGATTCTGCAAATTAAATTCACAAAGTCATAACCAAAGATACTATAGAGGACGTGTGAGGAAGTTGGAGACAGTCGTCCATCAGATTTCAAAGATGAAAGTCTCGGTTCGCCAAGAGAGAGAGAGAGAGAGAGAGAGAGAGAGAGAGAGAGAGAGGGCGCCCATTCTCTTTCCATAGAGTAAAACCTGGGTATCTGTTCTCCCCTGTTTTATGATCCAGTTCGTGTTCAGTCATCTCATTTAGGGTGAGAGGACCGGCTTTTTGGAATTCCACCTCATTAGGTCTACTTGTGTTGTTGTCATTACTATTGCTGTTACTTTTAGCATTATTACTATTTCTTGTTGCAGGAGTTTTTCATTTTTTGCGTTTAGTTTTTTGAATTACTTAATAATTATCATTATCATTATAAATATATTGGTTGATTTTGTTACTGTTGCGTCTCCCATTATTGCTATGATAGTTTTTAAATTTGTACTCAAGGGGTCTTGGAGTGTACTTATAAGGTGCAACGTACTTATCATGGCTAGATCTCAACTGTCTCTCGACTGAGATAAGGGTTAAAAACTTTTTATAGAACGATATAATTCCTTTTATCATACACTTCACAAAATAATTCTCACACCAGACTAATAATTTGTTGGCATCCTTGGCTTTATATATTTAGAGAGAAGCAAATACAAAAAACAAAACAAGATTTAACGTGGTAAAAAATATTCATGGTGTGAAATTGCTAGGGTGACGATGGTCCTAAAAAACCCCCAATATTTGTTTTGTTCAGTTAGGTTTGGAGTTATGGGTATTGCGGGACACCTATAATTCTCGAAAGAAATACTAAGCCGTAGAGGATCTTATGGTGAGCAAAGTAAATAGGTATATTGAAATAAATTAGAGCTGTATATGCAGCTCATATCCTCATTTTCATTTTATACTCTCTTCACCAAATATTCTTACTATTTAGCTAACCGCTGCAGCTCATTTAAGAGCAAAAGAGAAAAATAGTTCAATTAACAAAGAAACAAATGAATGAATAAATAGATAGATAAATAAATAAATAAATAAATAAGTAAATAAATAAATAAATAAATAAGAGATACAATACTTTGCTGAGTAACCTGAATGTCTGAGTACATTGTAACGTCTATGTCATTATTCGATCTACAAGGACGATCTAAAATGGCATGTCCGTCCTTTTGTTTTTATGTTGTCTCTTGCCTTTACGTAGGCATTAACTAAGTACATGAAGCTCCGGATATCCTTGTAACCTCCAAAAAAGGTTTATTTATTTATTTTTTTATATAATTCTATTTTCCTTGAATGAGCTCAAGGATGCTGATCGACTTCTGTTCGCAGTCAACTTGTATCAATGATTTTTTTTTATACGTCGAGCAAAACCAATATTTTCCCCTTACGGGCTAGTGCCGTCAGTGCACCTCACGTAGTATACCCCCTTTTAAGTTTTGTATTTTACCTCCAGTCCCCCTTCCTTTCTTCGGCCTTGCTGTCCAACACCCCTAACTTCTTCTGCAACTGTCGGTTTTTTTTCTCCAAAGTTCACCTTTAGAGCTTAGTACTTTATTTCATTCATTAATTGGTGGTCTATGTCTAGGTGTCCAACCCCTTCAGTTCCCTGTTTTCACTGTTGTAAGGGCTGAATGACCGAGAGCGCCCCAGCGCTTGGCTTGCCTGCCTAGATTTTTAAAATCAATCAAAACCAATGTTTTCATAATAAATGAGAGGAAGCTCATTACACGTTAAAGAATATGTATATTTAATTCAAGGATATTCTTATACTCACTCACTCATACCGTTTAATAGGTGCTCATAAATAACGTTTTTCTTTCCGTTATTATATATCAGTAGGTTGATAACAGCAGTTACGTTAAGTTAATTATGTACACTGGATATTTACTGGAGTTAATTGTCAAGTAAGAGTCCTCGGAAGCGGGTCATGGCTGATACATAAAAAGCAGACAATTTGTAATAATACACTGTTGAATTATGAATTAGTAATTTAACAATATTAGTGAAGATAAACCTTTTGATTAGGTAGACAGGATGTGGACGAGAGACTGCAAACAGCATTAAAGTATAATATGAATGGATTCACCATCGATGTATGTTATTTCTATTGAGAATGTAGAAGTACTCAGTCTCGAGTTCTACGCCTGGCAAAATATTGGAGTGGTGTAAAATTAAATGTCTAAGAAAGGTTTTATTTACACTATATACTGCATTTAGAATAGAATTTAATAGCACCCTACTTTATGTATAATATCAAAATTTGAATGAAAATATCGAAAACTTAATATTTAGGTAAGAATTTAGAAGCATTAAATGCTTGCCAAAAAAAAAAAAAAAAAAAAAAAAAGATAGGAATACTCATTGGAACAGTGATCATGAAGCTCCCGTGACCGTTTCATTGCGGTTTTCCAAAGGTTGTCACGATACCCAGCACAAATGCGCACCTTCGCTGATAAATCCTTCTTGTGACACATGACGTGAAACGAATCGTTTTCTGGTGGTTGGCTGCCAGCTTTCTGTCCCGTCCCGTGACTGGAGCGCGACCAAGGAGGTGCTTAATATTTTTTTTTTCCTGGCGGAGCCGCGTAAAATCATTAAGCATTCATTGAACGGAAAGATGGTTTCTCTGAAACGTAGCATTGCAGAGGTTGGTTGCTGTTGCTGCTATCTGAGAAGCAAGTGCTCTCTTTGCATTACCCTTATATTGTTTGACTGAGTAGTCTGGTTATTTGCCTCGAGTCATGAATAGTTTCATATCATCAGGCTGAGGATTTCCTCTTTGAGGTCCTCCCTTTACACTGGTATACAAAATGACAGAACAATAAACCCTCGCTATTAGTGTTTGCTCTCTCCTCTCCTCTCTCTTTTGATCCACCCTAGCTATGAACCGCGACATTCGATCAACAACCAAGTGCATGATTCACTGTTGAGGTCAACCGAGGCACACAAAGATTTAGAGAACATGACCATTCGTTCCTTCTTGCCCGATTCGGGAATCGAACAGAAGTCCCGCAATGTGAAAGAGAGAGGAGAGGTACTTCTGTTGACATGCAGTTGCATCATAATGAGAATAAAAAATATAACTATTATTATAATACTCTTTATTTTCGTATTACTTGCAGAAACCCGCCAGTTTCTCTCTCTCTCTCTCTCTCTCTCTCTCTCTCTCTCTCTCTCTCTCTCTCACACACACAAACACACACACCCACAAAGAGATATGCGGAAGGAATTTTCAAAGGAGCTATTTGATATTCCTTAAATTTCCAAGTTCACTGCAGACTGAATATTAGACTAAGGGAGAGGGTTATCAGTTAATTAAAGAAGTTATGCAACTTGAATACGCAGTATGTCTGACACCTACATCCACACCCTCATCGTGATGTAACATCGCAAAGTGTTCCCTGTTACTTTAACGAGAGTGGGGTGTAACCGCTACTCTCTCTTTCTCTCTCTTATAGAGACAAAGTAGCAGCAAATTTATTGGTTTTGCAATGACTAGACCTACCATTGCTCTGCCTAAGGGTGTAGTTTGTTTGCAAAATTTGAGAGAAAAGTTAGGAAATATTGCCATGAAAGAGTTTTATGCGCGCGCACGGGCACACACACGTGTGTTATATATATATATATATATATATATATATATATATATATATATATATATATATATATATATATATATATAAACTGAATTTATGAGTATGTACGTGTGTGCATATGATTATGTACGTATGTGTACGTAATGTCAAGTTTTCCCTGTATTCGTCTTCAAAATAAGTTGAAGCCTAATAATAAACCTCAGTTCATTCCTCGCCTATCTCAGCGTGCGATCATTTGATGTTTTTACCATTTCCCCATGTATCACCATCATTTGTCTACGAAGACTTCACTAAAATTTAGGTTCCTTTCAATTTATATACGTTGTTTGATAGTTTACTTTCATTTATTTGTTATCTTCTTTTAACTGTTTTCATTTTTGGCACATAGCTGAATGTTAATGGTCATTTAAACTTACTTTATACGAATATTTGCGCGTTTGCAAATATTCAAAAATAAATACAGGTTTATATATACGCAGTTTTATTCAAGTTATAATATGAACCATTAAATCATAATCATAACTTTCCTTTCCCGTACTTCAGAGAGATACTACGGTATATTGAAATATGGAGACCACCGAACTCATTGGCTGTTCAGATAATCACCACCCGAGACTCACCCCACATCATTACACATCTTCTGAACGCCTCCCTCGTTACTTCTCTTCCACTGTTATCATAATTATGCTTTCATGTTAAACCTCTGAATCCATATTCACTCTTCTTTTCTAAACTTCCTCGTCATATGATTCAAAATGAGTACTTTCATCGCTCAGATCCATCATAAGCAAAATCACTTCGTTGTTACTGTTCATGGTTCCCTTTACTCGCTTGTTGATTAGGCTGGACTTACGCCATCACGGGAGCTTGCATCATCAATCCTGTTACCTAGGTCGCCCAAGTTCCGATCCCTTCTAATTACACTGAAAGCTGGTGTTTCTTATAATTCAGATATTCCATTGTTTATTCGGAAAACCTTCTTGGGATGTGCCATAGTTATGTGGAAATTATGTTGGGTACTATCATATCTGAGCTCAATGATTACATGTTGCAATGCCATTGACATTAGGTCTTTTATTCACCCTTCAACGTTTACGTACCCTTTCACTCTCCCCCTTTTTCCTGTATCACTCAACTCTGCACCGCCTCCTTTATCAATATTAAACTACGTCTAAATTGCAGAACCTCATTCTCTTCCAGTGTCCTCTGTTGACATATGTATAACATCCTCATCTTGAACTAAAATCATGTTTGGTCATTCTTGACTCCATTCGCTCATATTGTAAAGGAAGGTTTGATTCATAAAGTTGTCTTATAGTTTTTATTACTGCTAATAGCATAACTAAAGAGCTAATTAGAATATTCATCGTTCATCGAGAATTATACATGGTGAATGAAACCTACCCAGTGTAATATTCTAACCCTAAACATCACTTAGATATTTTCGTATTCTTCCATGGTAGAATGAATGTCTAGACAACGCACACATGAAAGCTTTCGGCCGGCCGTCTTATAGGTTTTTCAGGTAATCAATCACTTGTCCCCCTGATCTTTTCTAAGAGTATCAGATGTTCTTTAAACCTACCCGTTTAGAGGGAAAGAAACTAGATAGGGCCCAGTAGATTAACAGCAGAATCTAGTAAATGACATGCAAATTTAGGATATTGGATCACTTTTTTTTATCTTCATACTTGTTTTTATTTTATTTGTTTCCCTGCCATTGCATTTGAATCTTATCTGTTCAATGGCACTTAATATTGGTCACTTCATCAGGTTAGTAAAATCATTGAAGCACCCTATATATAAAGATTCTATGATGGTTTGAATCTATTGAAGAGAGCATTCTTCTTATTAAGTCGACAGCATGAATCAAAATGTTAAAACCTGACTAATTCAGTTATTTTCATTTATTCGATATCATTATTGCAAGTATTCAAAAGAATGATTGCAAAGCATCAGATTCGAAATATAAAATGGCTTTGGCAAAACAGTGGGCTGTCATGGTGGGCTGAACATGGTAGACTGCTATACGAAATATTAGATTTTTAACTTTCAGAGTTCACCTTTACTCAAACTATCACGGTCTGTTAGGTGAAAGCAAGGACGAACACTTGGAATCAGAGGGTAGATTTGGGAAAATGGGTTCTACTCGACACTGCAATGATCCAGTTCATTTAGTTACCGGGTTCAATAGGGTGGGCCAGTTTGAAGCCAAAGGCTTATCAGCCCTTTCGTGTGTCTTACAATCTCCTTGATCCTAGCGCGTCTGGATGCTAAATTGAAAAGAAAATCGAATATAACGGGTAAATACACATCTCTATCTACCTGTCTCCTGGTACACGCTGGAATCTGACCGACAGTTGTACAACAATAACAAAACAGGCTCAAGATAGCTCTCTCTCTCTCTCTCTCTCTCTCTCTCTCTCTCTCTCTCTCTCTCTCTCTCTCTCTCTCTGAATTTCAGTATGGCTGCTGGAAGCTCACTGATGAAGTCGTCAAAATTGAAATTATGGAAAACAAAGGCAAGATCTCCATACATCCAGAACTTTCCAACCTTTTCCCTCCCTACCAGCACTCCGGAGGCACCGTTCGGTGCTTGAGAACGGAAGTGCGTCTGCGACAAAGGTCATTTAGGACCTAGAGAGAGAGAGAGAGAGAGAGAGAGAGAGAGAGAGAGAGAGAGAGACTAACTCTCTCGATATCCGGACGAGAAGAAAAGGTGTGACCCTGAACAGCAGCCTTGTTCCTACCGAAGGCGGCCAAGTCATCTAGAATTCTTAACCTTTTTGTCTTTCTTATTTTTTCGGGGTCACAACTAACTGGTCATCCACATCCAATAGCACTCGGAAGCCTGTGATCTGTATCCGCGTCAGAGTCACTTCTGTGTGTATGTGTGGGATTGATAGGGCGCACATGTGCGTGTTAGTGTTGTTTCAAGGTGGTGTGGGTTGTCACTCACAGAGATGTCTATATGGTGACAAATATTTGTTATTATTATCACTCCTTCCCCTCAGTAACCTCGTGTGAATGTTGTTGCCCTTATATTCAAATGTCTTATTTTGTTTCGTTCATTACATCACCATAGACTATTTTGGAAGTCTTGGCACTTTCTGCAACTTTGAAACTATGCGTTTTAAGAGAATCGATGTCTCTAGAATCTTAAAAAAACATATTTCAATTTCTTTACAAGAAAAAAGGTTCTAGTGTCTAACAAAATTTTAATTTTAATGTTTGTACTAGTGAAAACGTTCCAGTGTTACAAAAATATGAATTTCATTGTCTGTACAAGAGAAAAAGTTCTGACGAGTAATTTTCGGTCACGCAATCAAGCGAGAATACTTACGATGCGTTGCAGATGGGGAGATTGAAAATTTCATTTTAGAAATGGAGCAATCAAGCACGTTTTTATTCCTCACGAAAAGACGCCAAACAACGAGACAGACAGAGCACGTTTCCATCTTGTTCAGTCACAGAAGCGCATCATTCTTTGCTCCGAATAATTCGGTCTTTTCCCAACAGACGAATTCATTGTTCTCTCATAGGATTTTCGTGTATTTCTGTGTATTTTCATGCATGAAATTCTTCATAGCTCTTTGTGGCAGCATTCTCTCTTGTCATCCCACATTTGAGAGTCTTAATACAAATATTTTCCTATTTGGAATTTTATTTTCCTTTCCTTTATGGAATATTGATTTCTTTGTTTTGCATCTTAAAATCTTCTCGTTTTTTGCTCATGGGATTCATAATATTAAAGTTTTTACGTGATAAACAGGCAGTTCATCGAAGTTAAGAATTTCTCTTTTTGTCTTCTTACTCGAAAAGAGGTTTTATATTTTCTTATCAGGAATGCTACATCCGGTCAGATTACCGTTTATATATTTATATATATTGCAATTCGGCAAACTAATATTTATTCCAAAGCTTTTCGAGAGAATAATGAAAACGAAACAGACCAAATTAGTTTCATTTACGCTCGTGTTTCCGTTAACTCTTTCCCCTCAGACGAAATCGAAGTAACTAAAATCGAATGTGAAATCACGTCTTCATCTTTTCTATGTTGAAATGTCTTTTTGTTTATTGGTTTCATGAGCAAGTAAAAAAAAAGAAAAGTATTATGTCTTTTCTATCTCATAAAGATGCATATCTCTGATTTCGTTTTATAAATGTGCAGATATCATTGGTTTGAATAGACTTTTGAAATTTATCTTTATTACTGATATATTCATGGAGATTGGAAATATCGGAAAACTACTTAAATTAACAAGTGAGAAGTATGTGCTTGAAAGCAGGCCCCTCCTTTTTATTAAGAATTCTTCTAAGTCTAAATTTTTTTGAAAAAAATAAACTTTTCAAAATCAGTGTCATTTTTTCTGGTTAACAACGATTAAATTTCATTTTAACATATTTTGCATTTCAATTGAAAATATGGCTCAGTTAAAATATACAGCGAACCTCAGTGCCCATAAAGAAGATGAAGGCTAATGACCACTCATGAATCTTATCCTAGGTACCAAGTCTTTAGGGAATAAATATTTCCTTTTTCACGTCAGGTAAAGCTATGCTCCTTTCACTTATCTCTCGCAGCAGATGATGTTAAATGCATGTTAGTCATATTACAAACCCATGACTCCCGAAGGAAAGATATTTTCAGATTAAGACAACACGAAGCTAGTTATCTAAAAATGAACATTTATTGCTCTGTTGGCGATTCGGATAATTATCTTGGTTGGACTCATCCGAATTTTTCCTTCTCTAAAGGCTAACGGGATTTACAAGACTGTCTTCGTTTCCTGATATCCGTAGTTATTGTTCTTTTGCTACCTACGGAAGAAGAAGAAGAAGAAGAAGAAGTAGAAGAAGAAGAAGAAGAAGAAGAAGAAGAAGAAGAAGAAGAAAACATAACCTCTAGTAATAACAAAATCCACTTCCTTTTAGTTACAGATCTCTTAACCGGAAAACACGACCACATTCACGGAAGGAAGTTTACTTATTGTTTTTGTTTTGTTTTGCCATTTAACCTGAAGTCACGTAGGTCAGATCACGTAGAAAACTGTGCGGAGAATGATTCCAAGGATTTTCCCTCTGTCGCAGCCAGCCAAAGATAAAGGTACCTCGGGTCAGAAAGGGAAAGGCGTTTTTAGCGGACCAGATTTCCCTGGGTTGTAGAAAATTCCTTTGTTATGCCAGGAAACAGGCGTCGAAAGTGGGGTCAATCGAGCAGAAAACTTGATTTTTTTTCTTTTTTTAAGCTTTCGAAAGAAAAACCGACATTCTCTTGACTAGCGTATTTGAAGAGGCTGATTACTGGTCAATATACGCTCAAGGGAAGACAAAGCGCTGTTCAGCCGCAACGCTCACAGACAAAAGGTCCGGTTTGGATTTGAATTGCATCGTTAGTTTTGTGTTTAATGTTGATTTACACACTTTACATGTCCGTGGCCTTTAATCTTGTACAGCAACATCAATAATAATAATAATAATAATAATAATAATAATAATAATAATAATAATAATAATAATGTCGTATTCCTCCCTGCGTCGCCTGCAAAAGTACCGTGGGACAAGTCACGATGGAGGGCCGTTGTAACCCCTGCATGCCCTTACAGCCAACCCTAATCTTCTGAACCATGTCTCTTACATAGCCTCTCTAGTTCCTCTCCCTTAGTTTTACCCTTCTCTTACCCTTCCATTCCCCTTCCATCATCACTTTCACTTTCACTCCCCCAGTGACACGTTCTCTCTGCACTTGCACTCTCACTCACACACACACGCACTCTCCCTCCCTCACTCACTCACTGGAAGAGCTTTCTCTTTCTTTATCTCGGGAAGGATCGGAATTCTCCGCCAATGTATGTGAATTCTCCCAGATCATTTTCACGTCCTGAGGGTTTTATTGAGTCTGGAAAGGCTGCTGTTTTGCTCGACGTCTTGAATTTATGATGAATGGGTGAGGTTGTGTGAATGCTTTAACCATATTCCATTGGTGAATTTTACTGGTCTCCACCCGCACTTTCTGTTTCTAAATTCCCTTTTTAATTCGGTTCATTTAATGATATAAAAGGGACTTGCATGTAAACAGAAAACCACCCATTATGGGAAAGTAATCGAGAAAGTTTTTGTCTGAAGTAAAAACTCATCATTTATGAAGCTTCTCAAGCAATATTTTGTCGCAGGGTCAGAAAGGACACATTTTTCGTAAAATCTAAAGCGACGTCATGTCTCGGTGAAAGCTAAATTCCTTAGAATAAATTTATCCTGGTTTCTGAGCTGTTCTCTGAATGGATTGCAAAGGCACGTCTTTGTAAAAGAAGAAGTGATGTTGTTCTCGATATATTTTTCTAATTTAACAAGTAGAATTATCTTTTTCTCAATACACCTTTCATTGAACAAATGATGAATTTAAAATTTGCAGGTCAGAACTATAATATTTTTCAAGTCCTGGTACTTGCAGTTTCTTTATAGAATTTGAATAACCTCATTCTGACTTAGGATACTTGGGTGTACAGGTGAACCTTTCACTGTGCACATATAAAACCCTCAAGGGCGTAACCCAGTCGTCGTAAATGGTTGGCTCTGTCCTGCTAAGGATACACCCGACATGAGTTTTACTGAAGGTCCTCGTGTAATCCTTTTAGCGTTGATAGGATGTGAATATCGTAGCGACGTGTTTAGCGATGCGTAGACTTACCACCCCCCCCCCCCTCTCTCTCTCTCTATCTCCCATTTCACTTTCTTAATGTGCAAACTCACAACAAAAGAAAAAAATAGCAGTTTTACCTTTAAACAAACATCATAATAGGGTAAATTTACATATCTAAAACCAGCAGCATTCACGAACCTTTATAAGCTTTAAGATGCTTCGAACGATGATACCAATATGATGTGCGCGTGTCTGTAGTGTCTGTATGTGTGCGTGTGTATACTGGGATGCGTGAATACTGAACTACCCTGTTTACCATATTGTACGTTACCTTTCCTTTTCTTAAACATGAAACGCCCAAATACTGATGAATTTAAAATAGCTTTCTCCACAGGCAAGATGTTCTGCTCCTTACCTACGTTTACCTGTTCGTGCTCTTTGAAGCAGCGAGGAGGAAAATTGGCAGTCCGTGTGAAGGTGTCATTTGAATGAAACTGAAAGGATGAGTTTCAGAGACTGGGGTCATTGTTACCTCTTGGGATGAGTGTCGAAAGTGAACTAAGGCATCTATGACAACAGCAATGTTTAGAGAGGTTGGAATATTTCAAGTGTGGCATCATTCTACCAAATATTCTAGGGTATTAGTTATTGTAAATAACAAATATTTGTTGTTGTTGATGTTAAAATGGATGGACGAAGCGACCATAGACGTTTAATGAGGCTGACAAGAAAAGTAACTAGAAAAATAGATACAAATTAGGATGTATAAGTCAACTGTTTTGAAATACTAAAACTTCAGCTTTGAACTGCGCGCCATTACGAGAAATGAACCCTCGCACATACATACATACACAGAAATACTACTAAAATCCGTCATATTTTTCCTCTGTTGACCTGAACAGGAATAAGGTATCTGGTTTTTAGCCCATTATAATGGGTCGCAAAACGTGGAGAGGGAAACAGGACTAGCAGCCGAATCCCTACATACTTACTAAGTACTGGAATGCTGACAGTAAATGGAAAAAAAAATACCTCCAGAGAGCCAGCGCTCGCGTGTGTATGGACAAAATGAAAATCATGCAGTAAAGTCACCAGGGGCAATACCACACGAAATTTCTTCTAAGGAAGCGGTGAACTTGCCGGTCACAGTGATTAGCTGACGGGCGTGTGGGAGTGCTGACACTTTAATTTGAGTAACCTTAACAATGTCAGAAGTCGATCTCATTCCAGGCAGAACTGTGTCAAGGGAAGCAGCTATGAGCACTTTACTGTTGAAGTTCTATATATATAATATATATAATATAATAATAATTATATATATATAATATATATATATTATATATATATATATAGATATATATATATATATATAATTATATATTTATTCGAGCTACAAATGTCCTTTGATATCTAATTCGCTCTACCTCGGAATTAGTATATTTTCATATATGTAAACCGAAGGGGACTTTTTTTAGTTGATGATAATTTCAATTTCGTCCTGGCGGTGATGTGATAATATTCTTATAAACATACACACATACACACACACACACATGTATATATATATATATAAATATATATATATATATATATATATATATATATGTATATATATACACATATATATTAATAATATATTTATTATATATATATAATATATATATATATATTATATATATTATTATATATATATATATCGTATATATAATGCATACATATACTAAGTATCTGACTTTTCCGTTCATTATTTGACGACGATTTAAATACTTCACAATTCTAGGAAATCTATCCATCCATCTCTCTCTCTCTCTCTCTCCTCTCTCTCTCTCACTCTCTCTCTCTCTCTCTCTCATCCTCTCCTCTCTCTCTCTCTCTCTCTCTCTCTCTCTCTATCACAATATAGATATATATATAGTTATATATATATATATATATATATACTATATATGATATATATATATATATTATATATATATATATAACATATTATATATATATATATATATATATTGTATATATATATATAGACATATATATATATATATAATATTAGATATATATATATATATATTATATTATATATACCATATATATATATATATATATATATATATATACATATATATATATATATGAAAATGATCTTTCGAGTCAAAAATAACGCAAAACAATCCTAATCCTAAATTTTCTATAGTTCATCCATTTGCAGGTCCACATCGAATGCATAATAATAATACTAGATATTCCGTTTCCTCTTTTGATAACAATGAACATAAACAAACGTAGGAATCCGTACTGGACCTTACAGCGCTTAGAAAGTTAATAATGTGGAAATCGATAATATACGGATTGATTCACTCAATATCTTTTTTCCTTCAAAAGCCGAAATTCGATACAGTACTAATTCCATTTTTTCCTGGCTTATATAACCTTTCATCTTGTAAGAGGCAGGTTTATAGATTCGGCTTATTTCTTTCTGGTCCTGGCTACATGCAGTTATGAAGTTGCCCATTCCACTACCCTCTGTAATATACAGAATTTGAAGCAATAATTATGATTTTAGCTTACTCGGGGAGTAAGCCTACATACTACTTTGTTGTTGTTGTTGTTCTTGCTGTTGTTTTTCTTGCTGTTGTTCTTGTTGGGGGTCTGGGGGTAGGAAAACCTAAAAATATCGGAAAAAGGTGTTTTGCGTTGAGTTAAAGATACAGGAGTTTTAGGATAGGATATTTATGATTTACTTAGTAGAATGGAAATGTAAAAAATAAATAATGTGCATGTTAAACAATACATAAAAATTATTTCTAATAAAATATAGCATACCTATTTTAATTTTCGATAGTGAAAGACGCTCTATTTGACCGTAGATTTTAGCACATGCATACGAGTAAGCTGGAGGTCGGATCACGCCTTGTCACAACTCCTAATGACCAATGATTTGTGAAAGCTATACGCTGCTCTCCGATATTCTAATCACTAATTGTAGGAGA
>NC_087200.1:29769370-29776870 GCF_015104395.2 Macrobrachium nipponense
GTCAACTCAGGTTTTGATTAATATGCTTATAGGGTTTGACAGTGTCCTTTGTCACTGATACGTTATAAAGTGGCACTTATTTTATGTATTTTTCTTTAGAAGTTTAATTTATTTATATCAGTGCCTTGTGCTGTCAAAATCGACTTTTGCAAAGCCGGAGACTTTATAACATTTGCTTATTTATTCCCTGACGTACTGATACCAGTTGCCATTTCCTGAGATGAATATTTGATCATTGTTTCATTGTTTTACGCTTGTAAAGCAATTGCATTCTGCAGAAGTGCAATGAATCACTTCTATACCCATTGAGAGCCATTCCAAAGGGCAAACCTTACAAGCCGGGAATTAACACTTGTTCCTGTAACTCACCACCGACTTGACGGTTCGGTAATTCGGGGTCTCCAGAGGTCACACCACCATCTCGGATTTCTCTTGAGAGAGAGAAGGTATAGCCATGCCTGCCTGCGCTTTTTTGACTAACCTCCCGAAGCAGATCTAATTCACATACCACGGGGAAGTAGTCGCGGGTATTCCAGTTACCTTTGCCGACGGGAAGGTGAAACTGGGTCTAGTTCGCGTAGAAAGCGCTCTCGCGAGAGAGCAAGAGCGACCTGACCCTGTTGGCCGCCACGGAGGTTTTCAGTTGAACCCTTCGTTCCTCGTATATCCCCTAGCCATCATCCGTCTGCCCCCCCCCCCCCCTCCCCACAGCCCCAAACAGCACACGCGCACGCACATGCGCACGAACAGCTCCTAATATCTCTTATTTGCATATTCCCTATCACAGCAACCACCTCTCTACTTTTACATATGTCTCTAATATCCGATATCCCCTCCCCTACTAAACATAAGACTAATATCCCAAACCCCCTCCCGTCCATACCATAAGTCTCTGATATCCCTTATGACCCCCTCCCCACCAAAACAGAAGACTGATGTCCACTACCCCCTCCCCACCATAACATAAGCACACACGCCGAGAAGTTTCCATCCGGGTTGGCAAAGGCACAGAGATAATACAGGTCTGAGGGGGGAAAAAAAAAGGAGCGGAGAAGAAATTGTTGATGATGGCGTGAGGTGGAGGGAAATTAAAATTCTTTCGCTTTGGATGTTATGTAAGGGAAAGTTGAAGAAAATGAAGATTCCATCCAAATTAGACTAAAAAAAAAGGAAGAGTATGAAAGAATGAAAAAAGGAAACAAGGGAAAGTTTACGAATAAAGAAAGTACTGCAAGAATACAAGGAGATCTGAGCAAAAAATCTAGGTAATGAATGCGATGAAAAAGGATAATAAATAAATGTTTTCAAAAGAATGGAGGGGGTTATCACACTATAAATATATATATATAGTGTATATATAATATATATATTATATATATATATATATATATATATATATAATATATATATATATTATATATATATATTAAGTATATGTAGTTATATATATATATATATATATGATATTAATTCTAGTATTTGACATTTCTAAGGGAATAGATCGGTGAAATATCGGTATTGTTGTTATGTCACTGATGAGACAATTATGTTCAATGGAGAATATTATTTGTTGATCGCTGTCCAACGATGTACAAGCAGTGGCCCTGACATTACATTAAGATCCTGTTGTGTACAGCTCTCTTGACGTATATGGGAGGGATTATGCAATCAGTGCTTAAGGAAAAAAAAAAGCTCGTAAAGGAATGCAGTATTTAATTGAATATATTACTAGAAACTTGTTGTGGTCTCCTGAAAATACTCATGAAATTGTAAAAATACTACAATCTTCAAAGACTTCGGCAATACTGAGAAAAGGAAAATAATAGACTAGCAATTCTTATTTTTTTTTTTACCCCCCAAAAAAAAAAAAGAGAGAACAAAATGTTATAAAAAATAAATAAGTTAAGATGGTTGTATAGTAATAATGCCATAATAGTCTCCCTTCTTCATGAAATTCTAAGTCAAACTTTTTATAATGAAGTTATACGATCCACTTTGCAGCTGGTGAGCACTTAAGATAAATTCAGATGAGAAAGAGAGAAAAAAGAAATAGCAACAAAAGAGATTTCTAACACGCAGAGAAGACGAAAGAGAGAAGAGAAATTAATGAAGAAAGAAATAGTTTCTCAAAGGCAAAGAACGCGGAGAAGAATAAAAAAAAAAGGAGAGGAGAGGAACGAACAATATCGAATTTCTCAAAAGTAAAGAAGAGGAAGAAGAGGGAAGAAAAAATGCGAGGAAGAAAGAGAAAGAGAAAGAAAGAAAAGAAAGGAGAAAAGAAGAGGAGAAGAGAAAGAAAGAGAGAGAAGAAAGAGAAACAGGAGAGAATTTTGAGAAGAAAGAAAAGAGAAAGAGAAACAGAAAGAGATTGGGAAAGAAAGAAATAGAAGAAAGGGAAAAATATGAGAGAGAGGAGGAGAAAGGAGAATAGAGAAATGAAGAAGAGAGAAAAGGAAAGAAAGAGAAAGAAAGAAAGAAGCGAACGGGGGGGGAAGAGAAAAGAAGAGAAGGAAAGAAGAAAGAGGAGAGAAAGAGCAAGAAGAGGAAAGGAAGAAAGGAACGAAAGGAACAGACGAGGAAAAGAGAGAAGAAAAAAAGAGAAGAAGAGAAAGAAGAGAGGAAGAAAGGAAAGGAAAGAAAAGAAAGAAGAAAAAGAAAGAAAGAAGAGGAGAAAGAAGGAGAGAAAAGAGGAAAGAAAAGAAATGAGAAAAAACGAGAAGAAAGAAGAGAGAAAGAAAGAGAGATAGAAGAAAGAAAAGGAAAGAGAAGGAAACGAAGATGAGAAAGAAGAGATAAACTAGAAGAGAAGGGAGAAAAGAAGTAGAGAAAGAGAGAGAGAAGAAAAGAAGACGGAGAGGGAAAGAAAGAAGGAAAGGAAAGAAGAAAGAAAAGAGAAGAGAAGAGAGGAAAGAAAAGAAAGAGAAAAGGAAAGGACAAAAAAGAAGAAGAACCGAGAAAAGAGAGAAGAAAGAACGAGAAAGAAAAGAAAGAAGAGAAGAAGAAAAGAGAAGAAAGAAGAAAGAAAGAAGAGAAAGAGACAAGAAAAGAGAGAAAAGAGAGAAGAGAAGAAAAGGAGAGGAAAGAAAGAAGAGAGAAAGAGAAGAGAAAGAAAAGAGAAAGAAAGAAAGAGAAAGAAGAACGAACGGAGCAGGAGAAAGAGAAAGGAGAAAGAAGCGAGAGGAGAAAGGAAAGAAGAAGGAAGATTTGCGGCGAGAGAGAAGAAAACGAAGAAAGAAAAGAAGAGAAAGTGAGAAATGAAAGAAGAACGAGAAAAGAGGAAAAAGAAGGAAGAGAGAAAGAAGAGAGAGAGAAGAAAAGAAAGGAAAAGGTACAGAAAAGAAAAGAGAAAGAAATACTGAGAAGAGAAACGTGAAGGATTTACTCCTCACTTGAAAAGAAAAGCGGCACAAAACTTCATAATTGGTCCGTATGCTGCGACACACACACACACACACACACACTTGCAGTCATTGGGTCAAGATGTGAAGGTAACGATGGAATAAGAAGAATAAGAACAAAAGAAATAACGTTAAAGAAGAATGAAGACGCTGAACATTAATTTATTTTCAGTTCTGAGAAGACCCCGTGTCATCCAAACACAAAAAGTTATTTATTTATTTATTTATTTTTTTAGAAAAATAGATAGATGTACCAAATAAATTTTAATTCTTTTTCATTCTGAGGAGATCGAAGTAAAAACAACGGACAAATACGAGTCCTTTTCTGATAATTGTAGGGAAAATCAATAAATATCAAATGAAGACGCTGAACATTAACTTGTGTCAATATATGGGGAGACCAAGTTATCAAAACGATACAAGGATAAATTTTGATAAAATTTTAAGAAAAATGGCTGTACGAAAAGTTGCTTAACGTGAATTTATTTTTAACTCTGAGGAGACCGAGTCACCGACATAAACAAATAAGGAAATAATAACAACCAAGAAGAATTGGAGAAAATAGGAAAATTTGCCGAAGACATTCTCATCAAATACAGATCATGAGCCAAAGTACCTTCTTCAAGTGGCTACAAAAGCGCCACTTCTACTCAGACAGATTCCAGGTTATGGAAAATCTTTTCGACTCTACCTAAAAGAAAAACTACAATGAGAATAATGACATTAAACAGATAATGCTGTAGGAAATGGAACTGGATGGGTGGGAAGACATGCAATCCAGGAAGCAAAGGAAAACGCAATGGATATCAAGTTGGCCTCTGTAAGTGTTGACGCTCTAGTGCAGGTGTTCTTAACCTTTTCATGACTCCAGACGCCAAGTGAATTGCCAAGTATGATTCCATGCCCCCTTTGCTTAAGTCCACTTAAGTCCTATTTGTTGACAATATAACTTCATATTCTTAGTTAAATACATACTTTAGGTATGAATAGCTAGGAATAGAACATACAGGAAAATCAAAAGCACTCATAGCTTAATACAGCTTTTTTTTTTTTTTTTTTTTTTTTTTACAAAATGGACCTATGTATACATTGACACATTAAAATCGAATATATACAAATATCCAGAAATCAAATCCCATACGCCCAGCATGAGGTTGTCATACCTCCATTGGGTATGGGTACCCACAGGTTAAGAACCCCCGCGCTATTAGGAAAGTGATATTTCTCAATGTAAGGAGTTCCTCAAACTGTTCTTCGGAAGAATCGTGTCGAAATGATGAGGGACAAAAGTTGTTTACTGTTTATGTGTCAGTAAAGTGAATCCCTCGAGAAAAAGCTTTGTGTTTATGTATCATGGAAGCTGAATCCCTCGAGAAAATGCCTAGTGTTTATGTATCATGGAAGCTGAATCCCTCGAGAAAAAGCCTAGTGTTTATGTATCATTGCAGATGAATCACTCGAGAAAAGAGCCTAGTGTTTATCTGTCAATGAAGCTGAATCTCTCGAGAAAAAGTTTAGTGTCTATGAGTCAACAGAGCTGAAGAACTTTTAAAAATAAAGCTTAGTGTGCACGAGCTAAGAAATTTAAATAGTTAAGAATGAAGCTCAGCGCCGATGAGTTAGTAAAGCTGAGGAGCTAAAGATAAAGCTTATTGTTTATGATCTAATAAATTTGGATAATTCGAATAAAGCTTAGTGCCAATGAGTTAGTAAAGCCGAAGAACTATTGGTAAAGCTTAGTGTGCTTGGGCTAAGAAATTTGAATAATTCGAATAATGCTCAGTGCCGATGAGTTAGGAAAGCCGAGGAACTAAAGATAAACCGTAGTGTTTATGAGCTATAAATTTTAAAATAATTAGACTAAAGTTTATTGCTGATGAGTTAGTAAAGCTGATTAACTTAAACAAACATAAGTGAGCCAATGCAGCTGCATGGATGGCTATATATATATACAAGGTCAGTCGCTGAGACAAAGCTGAATGTTTATGAGCCATTAAAACTACGTAGATTACTCAATCGAGATTTCTTATCAGATAAAACTACCTGGAGTAGTTGACGCTTTCTATTGAGTTCATGGCAAAAACTGCAGAGCTTGACAGTTACGATCATAAGTCAGGTAATGACTGATCATTATAGTTATTGACAGTTTACCGTTATAGTATGGCGATACCCTAGTGCAGTGGGGTAAGTTAATTAAAGTTAAGTATACTTTAGTTTTACCAGACCACTGAGCTGATTAACAGTCCTCCTAGGGCTGGCCCGAAGGATTAGATATTTTTACGTGGTTAGGAACCAATTGGTCACCTAGCAACGGGACTTACAGTTTATTGTGGGATCCGAACCACATTATATCGAGAAATGAATTTCTATCACCAGAAATAAATTTCTCTGATTCCCCGTTGGCCGAGCCGAAAATCGAACTTCGGACCACCGGATTCGTAGGCGAGCGCGAAAACCACTCGTCCAACGAGGAACTCTTAACCAGGGATGCAAAGCTGGTTCCTAATAGGTGTGAGGATGACCATGAATAATATGAATATTATGAATAATTAAAGCAAAATGTATTTTCGCTTATTTGGGGAGTAAACCTACAAAATACTTTGTTGTTGTTGTTAATGTTGTTGTTGTTGTTTTGGGGCTAGGAAAGGTCTATGGAAAAGCATAAAAAGGTCTGAAAAAGGTGTTTCGCGTTTAGTTAAAGATACAGGAATTTTAGGAAAGGATATTTATGATTTATTTTTTAGAATTCAAATAAAGAGAAATAAATAATGTGCATGTAACACAGTACATAAAAATGATTTCTAATAAAATATAGCGTATTTACATTAATTTTCTTTGGTGAAACAAGGCTCTATTTGATTAGATTTTAGCACATGTTAATTTAAGTTAAGTTAGGGATATAATGTTTACAACTTCTGCATACGGGGAAAATCTTGCACGCGTCCCAAGCAAGCTGGAGGTCGGATCACTCGTTAGTATTTCCTTCAAAGAATAAAAATAAAATAAAATAAGTAATAATAATAATAATAATAATAATAATAATAATAATAATAATAATAATAATAATAATAATAATAATAATAATTTGTATCTAAGTTTTTATTTCAGCAATTCAAGGGGGTGATTGAACTGACAGCTAATTGAAAGGGGTGCATACATTGAAAAAGTTTCAGAACCATTGCCCCAGTGGGAAATATTTGCACATTGCAGTTCTTGAGCTAAAATACCCATTTCTTCTTCATATTCGATGAATAATTTGCTTAAAATGCTCTTTAACGAATGCAGACGGTTTTGTCAATGTCAACGAAATGAATGCTTTCGAAACCATATGAATAAACACAGATTATATTTTCATAAATATATGCACCAATAGACTCTAACTGCAAAGAATTTTATAAAATAAAACTCATTGCTAACTGAATTTATTTTTGTCTGAATGCGAATAAGAAGTGATGACTTAACAAAATACTATTTCAAAATACTGCAAGTAATTATGGTATAATCAACAATAAATCATGGAGTTCTATAAAAAAAAACAGACTTATCATAAATGCCAAAAATTCACATTTATAGAAACCAATAAAGTTCACTAACCTGGGCTTTAAAGTAACAATGTTTAACTGCACGGAAAAATTTGTAGTTTACATAAAAAAAATCTTATGAGCTCGTAATTTCTGATACAACACGTGAGTGAGTTAGCGAAGTGCCATACGTAAATTTACATGGTGATATAAGCGATAGCAAATATCTAATAATTAAGAAAACATCCACAATCCTCACAATATCTGTGGCGACACAAGCAATGTTATCCTTCAGACCCGATTTCCTCATATTTAAAAGGTTATCCATAACTAACTTAATTCACCTAGATAGGCACACTTTAAAATGCTTATTAATCTGGACTAACCTTTAGTGATTTCTGCTAGGCAGGAAAAGAGACGCCTTGGATCACTTTCTGTCTTCCTTTTTTCGCAACAGCTTAAGCTCTCTCTCTCTCTCTCTCTCTCTTGTTGTCAGTCACCTTCCCCCAGGCTAGTGGTACTTGGTGCTGCTGAGATCTTTCGAAGAAACCCAGGGAAAGAAAAAAGAAGAAAAAGAAGAA
>NC_087200.1:29779370-29794370 GCF_015104395.2 Macrobrachium nipponense
TATATATATATATATATATATATATATATATATATATCATATATATATATAATTTGCCGCCCCCCTTGGAAAATATGCTGCGGGTGCCCATGCAATAAAATGAGAAGTGTCTGAACCTTTCAGTCCTTCGGTGATACGAGATAATTTGTTTTATTTTTAGTGATTGTCTTCATACTGAACATCAGTAAAGATAATTTTGGGTCGTTGTTGACGACTAAAACTACAGCGTCGTGACAGATTGCAGTTTCTTCGCAGCGTTGAATCAGTGCACAGAACATACAGTGACTGACGATTTCAGTGCACCGAATGGCCACAGAAAAGGCGATGTGGAGGTCGAGAAAAAAGGTCGATGAAGGAGATACCCAAAGTCATATTGCCCTCGATTTGGGTCACAGATTATTCAGTTTTATTTCGACTTCGTGTACAATGTAAATACACCTATTTGATTAGCGCCTCAGTGGCGTGGTCGGCATGGTGTTGGCGTGCCACCTCGTAGGCCGCGAGTTCGATTATCGGGCATTCAATTTGATTCTCGGGCATTGCATTGAGGAGAGAGAGATGTGTATTTCTGGTTATAGAGGTTCACTCTTGACGTGGTTCGGATGTCACATAAAGTAGATGGTCCCGTTGCTGAATAACCACTGGTTCCATGCAACGTAAAAACACCATACAAACAAACCTATTTGATTTTTTGCGTATATAAATTAACTCTAATATTAGGTCATAATTATGAAACGTATAACATGAATAGCACAGTTTCAACTGCAACTACAGGCAGTGACAAAGAAAACACAGTTTTATGATGTAGTAAATAAAACAGAATATTTAGCAAAACTTTTTATATCTTGCAAATAAAAGAAATTATTGAAGAGCAGTTTCAAGAGCTAGTAAAAAAGGTAAAAACTATTTAAAAATACTTTAAAACTTAGTGAATAAACAGAACATTTAACAACGGTTGTAAGACCTATTAAACCTATTAAACGTTTAACACCATTCTCAATATCTTGTAACTAAAGAAAAAAAATCCTCAACATTGTTGAGATCTAGTAAATAAAACAGAACATTTAACGAGAATTTTAAAATCTAGTAAAATAAAACAGACCATTTAATAATAGTTTAAGATCTGACAATTAAAAATGAACATATAACAACAGTTTTAAGATTCAGGAAAGAAAACAGAAGAGACAACAAAGCTTTTAGATACAGTAAATAAAACAGAGCACTTAACAACAGTTTAAAGATCTGGCACATAAAGCAGAAAATTTATCAACAGTTTAAAGACCTGGCAAATAAAACGGAACATTTAACAACAGTTTAAGGCTCCGGCAAATAAAACAGAACATATGACAACGAGACTGCTAAAGTAAGAGACACTTTTTCATTCCTAAATTGCCAAAATTATAACGTCACTTACAAACAGAAACCGCTTTCCCTCGCAATTGGAAGCCACTTTCACTGACGTGAATGTTGAGTGATCATACGCTATTCGGGTAGGAAATTCGTGCTCCGCATTCGTGAAGGCGCTCATTACTGCAGAGAGAGAGAGAGAGAGAGAGAGAGGGGGGGGGGCGGGGTGGCTTGAGTTTCGTCTCTCATTTGCATAACGGTACTTGGGCAATATAAAGACTATATTAGTGTTACCTTTTTTTTTATTCATAGATAACGGAGAGATTAGTATACAGTCTTTTTTATGCACTATTCAGTAACTTACAGATTAATCCTTATCCACTTATATTTTACGGAAGTTCATGCTTTTCGCAACCGCCACCCCCCCCCCCCCCTCTCTCTCTGTGAGTATGAGTTATTATTGTTTTTACTTTCTATGAATTGTTTTGCCCACCCCCAGGTGTTGTGACAAAAGCATATTTGGTTATATTTTCTCTATAAAAATGACTCTCTCTCTCTCTCTCTCTCTCTCTCGCTCTCTCTCTCCTCTCTCTCTCTCTCTCTTCTCTCTCTGTGCAGTACGTAATGGATGTAAAATCATTCCTGTTTGCAAGATATATTCTCCTTTTCTTGAGTGCTGTAACAGATGGAGAGATTATTCCTACTTCCCCTAAAGATCTTTGCACAACCACAATATAATAATAATAATAATAATAATAATAAAATATGAATAATAATAATAATAATAATAATAATAATCATAATGTTCAAATGATTCCTTCCAGAATCGCTGTAACGAGAGGTCACAATTACGCCATCATTTTTTTTCGATAATAATTCTCTCTCCTCTCCTCTCTCCTCCCTCCTCTCTCTCTCTCTCTCCTCTCTCTCTCTCTCTCTCTCCACACTTCCAACAGAAATACACTGCTTAATCCTCATTGTGTCTTCGAACAAATGGTCTGTATCCATATCTCTCTCTCTCTCTCTCTCTCTCTCATGTCAGGCAGCCAGTGAAGTCAGTCAGTGATGGCAAGAGGGCTCTTTGACGCCGGTCGACCCTGAACTCGCAGGAGTAACGGTCGACCCGTTATCTGACTCGACCAGCGTCGGCGACGGCGGCGGTGGCGGCGGCGAGAGTGAGTGAAGGGAGGCAGCTGAGATAAACGAAATGCATTAGGTAAGTGAGAAGCCTTAGGTCCGTGCGAGCACGCGCGTGTGCACGCGTGAGTTCTGAGCACGGTCGGTAATTGGTTTCGATTGTGTGAGGAGGTAGCTACTTACTGTGCTGGACCACTTGCATTAAAGTTTTGCGTTCATTTGTATTATCATTTTTTTAGTGTATCATGACGTTGGGATTTTAAAACTGTCGTGTTTCTTAAGTTTCAAATGTGTTATTCATAACAAATACATTATTTGTGTGTTTTGTAGTCGTGTGTGTATGTGCGATATTAAACGAAACGTTTCCCAATTGCCTACGGGCTGCTCTATGAGCAAGAGCCCGTGCTTGCATAAGGCCAGCTGAATCTCAAACAACAGTTTCTCAATTGAACCTTCGCTAAACGAGAAGTCTTATTGCTTAGGGTTCAAGAATTTTGTGTTTTCCCGCTCTCTCTAAAATGCTTCAGCCATAAGTTTTGACGATTCCTCGAAGTTCATGAATTTTCGAAAACATTTGCTTTTGATAAAAATTACCGCAAAATGGGAATCAGTTTCACAATGGTGGGCTAATCATGATATTTTAGATTGAATATTAGAATAGTTGGTCAGTTTTAATAATCATTATCACAATTGCACACAGAATATACTTGGATAATGATAGTTTTATTGGAGAGGAAATATTTGGACGTTGATCATATTGCACCGGTAACGTACTTGGTATTGCAACAATAAAGCCTAAACTTCATGTCATCAAAATTTGTAGTAGTTTCCATCAATGTGGCATATCATTTGTTATTAAAAGCGACACTTCTAACTCGTTCATTGCAATATTCTTGGTAAATATAATTCGGGAAAGTCATTCAGTTTTGTCTAGAAACTCTCTTTAACGAGAGCAACATTTCTGTCATTGCAATTACTTTCATTGGCAAGAAACAAAAATGAAAGATAAAAAGAGCTTTATCGGTATGTCATGCAAGGCACGATGTCTTCCGTTGGCTGGTATGCAAGTATGATCAGTCTGTTCTCGCGCTTTTGCATTAGTTATTAGAAAGAGAGAGAGAGAGAGAGAGAGAGGAGAGAGACGAGAGAGAGAGAGAGAGAGAGAGAGAGTGTGAGTGGGGGAATGCGGTACAGTGACCCTTGTATATTTTCTTCATGAGTATTTGTGCTTGTGTGTGTAGGAAAGAGAGGGAGGGGGAATGTGCAAATGTGTGTGTGTGTGTATGAAAGAGAGAGAGAGAGAGAGAGAGAGAGAGAGAGAGAGAATAAAAAAAGCCATACGAATATAAGCATTTCACTCGTCATTGCAGTTTGCTATGGATGATACCCACGACCAGTGATGCTTATCGCAACTGCGATTTCCAGTCCATGTCCTCATTAGCGTATCGAAATCATGTTCGTAACCTGTGGGGGTATGGGGTCACGTCTTCGTATTATAAGGTCAAGCACGACACCTTAGGTCGGGCGGGTAGGGCAGACCAAGGAACTCGTTGATTGACCTTTAATTCCACTTATGTTCTCAGGCAAGAGTGATTTGAAGAGAGTGCCTTGTTCTGTGTGAAATTGATCGAGACTTCGATAACTTTTTGAACTCTTGCCAAACAAGGCGTTTTTTGCTATAGTTAGCAGACTCAGCAATATAGTAGGGTTGGACGTATGCAATTATCACCATCACTACCACGACTACTATTATATCTATTGTTGGTACTACCACTTATATCTTTATGTATATGAATCAGATGTTTTCAGAAACTTTAAAACTATCTTGATGATAGTTATTAGAAGTTATATTTATCTATCTTGTATATTCTAAGATGTATGCAAATGAAACTAGAGAAATAATAAAGGTAGAAGACTTCGTGCGTAGTTCATTGTCATTCACCCGAGTTCAAATGCTCTGTTATTATTCGATATATTTTATATATATTATACATATATCGTTCTTTTTCCACTTCGGTAGATTAGGTCATGGCATATCCAAGGTCTATATGCAACATCCCTGTAACAGGGCAGGTTAAGGAACCTGTATGTTAGCTTAGGTCCGGAAGGTTAGGCGGGGTTAGTGTCTTAACATCCTCAGGAAAAAACTCTGGTATAGAGAGAAAGTGAGAGAGAGAGAGAGAGAGAGAGGGAAGACTTACCAAATATTCCACATTATAAGAGACAACGAAAGGTGTTATCTATTTATAAGATACAAATATTTATGCATTCTACTGATGATAGTAACAGTGGGTCCAAACATGTAAGGAATACGACATTATATTTGAATACGCTATGGAGAAGAAAGTAAATGCCTTGAATGGCCTACAATACAAATAATTTACTCACAAACAGGTGCCATATTTGGAAAAACGAAGAGATGAACAAACAAACTAATAAATAAAAAGATGCTGTCCCTTTCTCTCCTGTTACCTGGTTTATCAGGTAATCACAGAGCTTACCTTAGGAACCGGAGACCCGGCTATTAGAGGGAAGCTGCGAAAATGAAAGTTAAACAAGATTGATATAATCAAGGCTCTCTCTCTCTCTCTCTCTCTCTCTCTCTCTCTCTCTCTCTCTCTCTCTCTCTCTCTCTCCTGTACTATAACAACATTCTCTTGTTCCATAACATATTTGCTTGTGCAACCATAGGCTACCATAATAATATGATAATTATAAGAGAAGGTCGAACGATGAGAAAAGCTAGCCCAAACCTGGACAACGGAGGGTCTAGTTTCATTATCTTTAGAATATAGCAGACAGACAGACAGACAGACAGACAGACAGACAGACAGACAGACAGACAGACAGACAGACAGACAGACAGACAGACAGACAGACAGACAGACAATGAATATATGGATTAGAAAATTCTCTGCTGTAAAAAAAATCTAGAGTTTTTGTAACACTGTTTTCAGAACTGATTTTTTTACGCGTTTTCCTTGGAGAATTAAAGGTTTTCCTTTGCTGGTATTATAGCCAGTGAATATATCAACTTGAATTTGAAGACGATGGCTGCTCACTTATGGAACTTTTTAGATTACTTATAGGGCAAATGTGCTGTTGTTCTTTCGTCTGCCATGTCACTCTTTCATAAGGAAAGGAAGGGTTACATATATAGTACGTCATAATCATCCTTTGTGACGAAGTTTTAAAGGCTGGAGGGCTGAATCGCAGATTCTGAAGATTCGACTCATGAAATCATTGAGAGAAACGCGCGAAGTACCTCTGTTGCCGCTTGAATGATCGAAGGTTCTGACAGAGCCAATTACAGGAGCATAATTACCCTATCATTTTCAGTTCCTTTCTGGTGTCCAGAGTGTTAAGGTGTGACTAATATCAAGTTAAATGGAGAGCTCGAAAGCGTGACGTAGGAAGGAAAGTTTCATTCCTTTGAGAAATGTTACAACAGTTAGATTTCTCGTTACAAAACGGATTTGTGCGCCAGGTTCATTGGCAGTCATATTCAAGGGCAGTTCTTGGAATTCAGAAACGAGGTAAGTTTTCATTAAATTCACAGTCCACCTCTTCCTTCTCCTTTCGCTCACCACCTTCCTTTCTTCTCCCCCTCTCCCGCTTCCCCCCTAGCTCCCTGTCCCCACTCACAGTGATCGCTAATATTTGCTATGGATTAAACCATCCCCACGGGATGGCACGAGCTCTTGCTTCTAGATAAGCTCGTAACGATCGCTATTCATCCATGTGATATGTTTATGTTCCAGAATTTTCACAATAACCAACCGGTCAAATTAAATCATCAATAACGATATATACGTTGCGGTTTCTAATTGGCTGCTTGATATTGATGAATGACTTCATGATAACTAACCAATCACGATACGATACGTGGCGCTTCCTGATTGGTTACTACTCGATATCGGTGACTGATCCCCGATACGATTGTATCCCCTTAGGGTGTAGTGCCGTCAGTGGACCTCATGCGGTGCTCTGCAGGCATTACTTAAGGTTCTTTGTAACGTGCCTTCGGCCCCTAGCTGCAACCACTTTCGTTCCTTTTACTGTCCCTCCTTTCATATTCTCTTTCTTCATCTTACTTTCCACCCTCACCGAAGACTTGATTCGTAGAGCAACTGCGAAGTTTTCCTCCCGTTACACATTTCAAACCTTTTACTGTCAATTTCCATTTCAGCGCTGAATGACCTCATAGGTCCCAGTGCTTAGCCTTAGACCTAAATTCTATAATCAGTTCAGTTCAGTCCGATGCGATTGTAGGTTTCGTCCGTCACATGCGCCTCATCTCCCCAAAATTATTATTATTATTTTTTTATTGACAAGACAGACTTCTTATATTAATGAATTTTCCGGTGAATAATGACGGGTGGTATTTTGAAATAGAAGCCGCAATTCTATTAAACATGACTCTGTGAACACTTAGATTTTATGTGTTATTTAGAATTTGTTGTGAAATGAATGATAAATTTTATGATGATCATAGGAATTTATTCTGGTGATAGAAATTCTTTTCTCGATGTGGTTCGGAGCCCACATTAAGCTGTAGGTTCCGTTGCTAAGTAACCAGTTGGCTCCTAGCCACGTAAAAATAGTATCTAATCCTTCGGGCCAGCCCTAGGAGAGCTGTTGATCAGCTCAGTGGTCTGGTAGAACTAAGATATTCTTATGATGATCATCTCATTATCATTAGTTATCTCATTATCATCTCAGTTTAAACCAAGGAATTTTCAGCTTTGCGCACGTTGCTAGGACACCACAAGGGATAAAATAGAAGGCCTCTATTTGGACACTACTGTAACCCCTTCATTGTACCGATAACTTGTATTTCACCAGTAGGACCTGGCGCCTCAGTGGCGTGATCGGTATGGTCTTGGCCCGCCACGTCGGTGGCCGCCAGGTCGATTCTCGGGCATTCCATTGAGGTGTGACAGATGTGTATTTCTGGTGATAGAAGTTCACTCTCGACGTGGTTCGGAAGTCACATAAAGCCGTTGGTCCCGTTGCTGAATAACCACTGGTTCCATGCAGCGTAAAAACACCATACAAACGAACAAACAAAAAACCTGTAGGACCTGCAGATTCATTTTCGCTTTCTCGGGGAGTAAGCTTACAAACTACTTTGTTTGTTGTTTTTGTTGTTGTTGGGGAGCCTAAGAGAGCCCTATGGAATAAACTAAAAGGGTCTGAAAAAGGTGTTTCGCGTTGAGTTAAAGATACAGGAATTGTAGGATAGGATATTTATGATATATTTATTAGAATGAAAATGTAAAATATATATAATGTTAATGTTAAACAGTAGAGAAAAATGATTTCCAACAAAATATTGGGTATTTATTTAAATTTTCGTTGGTGAAACAATGTGCTATTTGGCTATACATTTTAGAATGCGCCCCAAGTAAGCTGGAGGTCGGATCACGCCTTGTTCCTATACAAAGTTCTTATATCATTCTTGGTCTATACTCAATAGTGCAGAGACTCATGACGTAAGAAAGTCTTTCATTTTTAGTTGACAAGACTGGAATGTTTCTCGAGTTACCGTATAGCGTTGCAAGTACTCGATTTCCAACCATGAAAAATGATATAAGTAGCTGAAAAAAGTGTTTACTTACTGTGTCAAAAATTAATTATGCGATCTCATAGTATGTTAATGAAAATTGTTCAGCATTCGGCTATTTTTCTATGATGCTATATTCATGAATGAAATTACTGCCATTAATGCAAAGGTTGCCAAATTTTCTAAGATGACAAGAACCCGACTTATTTTTTTATAATAGTTAGGGCGCCACCTCAATTCTGGAAAATTGAATTGATTGCGAATTTTCCCAGATAACAGTTGCACAGCTCAGATTTTTATTAGGAAGCACTTACATTTACCCGTCTTACACATTAAATATCACATTAAATATAGGTATATAGATAACATCATCACTGAGTATATTAAGTTATGTTAATATCGAGCAATAAACTAAAGTCACCTTTTTGCGAAAAAGTCTCGTTGCACTGCAACCATTACGGACTAGCAAAATCTTTGTAACTTTTGTTGCACGTATTTAATCCGTATATTCATGCTGCACGGAATAAGTTTGCATTTAGCATGTTTATTTATTGAAAGCTTATTTATATAGTTGAAGAGAATTGCAAAATAAAACCAGTAATTTTCATTGGAAACATGTAAAAGGTAGTTTTGAAAATTAAATGTTAGAAGAAAGATGAATAGAGGATTCCGTGGACATTTATTCTGTTTATTATACCTCTCACATAGTACAGTGTGCTGATATTCGCCTCTTGAAATATATTGTTCATTTTGTAAGCATACTCTTGATGTAAATGGAAAAATATAACTTTTACAGGAAATGTAATTACAATTAATAATAAAACTGACGTAAAAACCATTAGGAAAATAGTCAGTCTCTCTCTCTCTCTCTCTCTCTCTCTCTCTCTCTCTCTCTCTCTCTCTCTCTCTCTCTCTCTCTCTCTCTCAAAATACAGAACGTGGACGAAAATGTTAGGTGACTTTAATGGGGCGTTGCATTTTAACGTACCTCATTATTTTAATGAAATAGAAAATAATGACGAATGTTACTTTTACTGTACGTAAGAGAAGTTGTGTCACAGTCGTGCGTGTATGGGGAAACCTAGTAAGTCGCGTCAGTTCTCTTAGGGCAAGATTTTAACCACCGTGAAAGAGGGCCGCCAGGCGATACGGTGACCGCAGCTGTGCTCTCGCGAATCATTTGGACACCACACTTTTTCCCCTCAGAGGGAGTGACTTCTGAAGGATTGAACCTGCTGGTTTTTCTTGTGTCTTAGTTTTTGGAGAGCAGGCTCCTATGGTAGTCACATCAACCGTGCGTTTGATGTCTAGGCCAGTCCCTTGCGACGCTCCTGATTGGCTGTTGATAAGCCAATCACAGTGCTAGAAACTCAGTCTCTCTCGAGAGTTCACATAGGCAGGATGCACATTCCACCTCTCCTGAAAGACGTATCCCTCAGGAGAGGTGGAGCATATACACCCTGCCTATGTGAACTCTCGAGAGAGACTGAGAGTTTCCAGCCCTGTGATTGGCTTATCAACAGCCAATCAGGAGCGTCGTAAGGGACTGGCCTAGACATTAGATGCGTGGGTGATGTGAATCTATTCTAGTCCCATGCCCTTACCCGCCCTGATTTGTGATTACGTCCTGTGATGGGTTGCCAATATTCAAATGACTTTTAGACTGTTTGAGCCAGTTGAGTCCTAGTGGGTTTTTCAGTTAGTAAGCTTAAGTCGGTATCTTCTTGATGCCTTTTCCCCTTTAGACACCATGATTTCCAAAATTATCACCATCGTAAATATATGCAATTATATATATATATATATATATATATATATATATATATCTATATATATATATATATATATATTTATGTATGGATATATATATATATAATAATTAATATATATATATTTATAATATATTATATATATATATTTATAATTATATATAAATATATAATATATATATATATATATATATATATTTATATATATATATATATATGAAGGATTCACAATCAAAATTAATTAAAGAATCAGTTCGTTACGAAAAATATATATATATACACACAAACATATATATTATATATATATATATATAATAATATATATTTTTATATTATATATATATATATATATATATATATCTATATATATATATATATATATATATATATATATATATATAAATGTATATGTTTCATATATATAAACATATGTGTTATTGTATATATATTTTTTCGTAACGAATGATTTTTCAACTAATTTTGATTGTGAATCCTTTTGCTATCACTTTTCTCCTGAAACAGGATAATCTAACTCTCTCTCTCTCTCTCTCTCTCTCTCTCTCTCTCTCTCTCTCTCTCTAGCATACACATCCCATAACTTACGGTATATGGCTGGAGAATAAACCCCACAAACGCCCAGACCGAACCAAGGCCCGTTTTCGGGAGACCACAACAGAAGGATTTCCTTTTTCTGCGGTTTTTCGCCAGGACCTTGAAACGATTCACTTTAGGTCGATTTTCCCATTGTTAGGGCACCGAGGAAGTGCCTTATTGCTCGGCGTCGTTTCAGTACAAAGTTTTTTAACAGGTCTTGCAAATAAATGCCGGAATTTAGAGTCAGTAATGGACATGATTGACTTCCTATGTCCTAGATATAAACAAATGTGGTGTATTTTCCTTTTGTTGGTTAATTCTCTAAGTGAGGTTTGTGTTGGGACAACCGTGGCCTTGGGAAACGGGTCAGTACCAAATCATTTTTCCCGTCTACCCAGGTTTTATGTTTTTCTTTAAAATGTATAGAAACTTTTCTTTTGTTTTATGTCGTTTACTTGCTTGCCTATTTACTTATTTTGTTTTTGCTTTGTAAGTTCCCCCTTTGAAGGGGTGTGGTACCGGAGGGATTCAGCCCCTCCAGGTTTTAGGAGGTGGGATTGCTAACCCATCCCTTATTTTCTTGATCCTATCAGACAATGGTACCCATTTGTGACTGGGTGGAGAGTTGGGTGTGTGCTCTGGGAGAAGCCTTGGACCTAGTATATACTATATTTCCGTTAAGCTTGCCTAAAGAGAAAAAGAAGTCTTGGGTCTTGATAAGAAGATAGTATATGCGAGCAATGCCATTAACTTCAGTAGATATTGCATAAGAGAGAAAATATGCTCTGATAGCATATATATATATATATATATATATATATATATATATATATATATATATATATATATATATATTTGTATATTTGTGTGCGTGTGTGTGTGTTTGTTACTTATTTATATACATATACATATACACATACATATTTATAATCTTATTCAGTCCTAGTGCACTTTTAGATGTCTTCGCGGGTATTACAAAATGTGGAGTAGTTGATAGAGCTTTAAACTATTAAACTGTATATACATACATACATATAAATAAATAAATAAATATATATATGTTATATATTTTTATATACATACATATATATATATATATATATATATATATATATATATATATATATAATGTGCTTTAAAAAATCACAGTAGATGCACGTGACTTCATAAGTAAGCGAATACCACGGGAAAATGATAGTCAGAAATCCAAGCGCTTTCGTCTTTATTCAGACATCGTCAAGGAGCTACTGTAGCTCCTTGACGATGTCTGAATAAAGACGAAAGCGCTTGGATTTCTGACTATCATTTTCCCGTGGTATTCGCTTATATATATATGTATATACATATATATATATATATATATATATATATATATATATATATATATATATATATATTGATATATATATATATATATATATATATATAGATATATATATAAATGAAATTGAAATGAAAGTCTACTGCTGATGCGCCTTCATCCTAAAAGTCATTTAAGATTTTTGATGGTTTGATGAAAAGGACGAGATTGACCTTGTTTGGGCAAACGTGAGCTTTAGTTGTCAGCGATCCAACGGGAAGTAGAATGACCATAATATGAAAAGATAAACAAATAAACAAATAGCAAAAACACGTAACACCGTACCTCGGTAATATTTAGGAAGATTTTTCATAGATCGTCTTTCTGCGGTTAAAATATCAGGCCTATAAAATGTAAGCCACAGGATGGTGTGTGTCCTGTTCCTATTGACCAGTCTATTTGCTTCAAGGACACGGCAACGCACTTTTGCGATGGTTAACGAATTACACCTTGGCCAATGGTTAGGGAGTATTTTTCTTTCTTTTGTTTTGTTCGATATTTTCTGGGTTTCATGTTATTGTTTCCTTTTATTGGTCATATTAGCGGTTTTGTGTGTTGGTATAACAGCAATGGTGTTAATATCTCCCTTTCCTCATATATATCTTTTTTTATTGTGTGTACACTTTCCTGAATGCCTTGAAATCCGAAAGTTAACACGTGGAGACATTTTTCTTGCCAAGTGGTTTCGAAAACACCACCTACCTGGTCGTCATTTTCGAATTAAAAAAGAAAAGACTTTTTTTTTTCAAAGACAAAATGGCGCTTGAAAAGAGTAACTTCGTCCTAATATAACTTCTACAGGAGACCGAGGGAAATGAACAACTATTGTTTGGAGGCTCAAAGAATAATAAACTCGAATTAAATGATTATTCAGACATCTGCCTATTTTCGCCACAACAATAATTTTCCGTCTTGAAGAACAATTTCCATCTAATTCAAAATGAACATTCATTTGATGGAAAATACTTATATAAGAAAATTTTATTTTTGCAGGAAAATATTTGAAGAAGATATTTAGCTAAATGAAACGAAATCCATCCCCCCCAAAAAAACACCTTTTTAATGAATTGTTCATGTGAAGGAAAATAATTAACTATAAAGAGAAAATATTTGATTATACTCAAAGTATTTATCTAAACGAAACTGTTCCTTTTAAGGAATCTAATTATTTGAACAGCAATACTCTTTTGGAAAGAAATTAATCAGCTGAATGAAAAATCTTAAAACGAACATTGATATGAAAAGTACGTATACCGCAACAACCAGAAGCCGACATAATACACAACACTCCCAGGATGGGAAAGAGAAATCTTAAGCACAAGGATATCGGAGAAAGGAAGGAGGAACCTGACACGCCCTCTCTAAGGATCTCCAACCTTTACACAGGGGCGGAAGTACTAGACTCTCTTATCTCACGTTCTTACCTTTACAGGATTTCGAAGGAATTCGCAGATATTAAAGCAGAAAAGCTTTCAAGACATGACACGCGCACTGAGTTCTTTATCTGTACCTCATCATTCAGTGAAGTCAATTATGTTTAGCTTAACTCCGTACTGTGGTGGTTTCTTTCCATTCAATTCCTTACTGTTTCACATCTAGATTGATTCTTATTTTAAATGTATTCTAAGGCTGTACTTATAATTGTTAATATATTTTATTTCGTGCAGCCATGAGGATGTAATATATACTTATAAAAAAGCTCATTATGTTGAATCATGTCTCCTGAGTTTATCTACAGAATGACATTCACAATCAAGAAAGCACAGGCATGTTGAAGTATTTTGCCTGATTTTGGAACTACGGTTAATACAAAATTTAGACAATGAAACTCTTCAGAATACTTTCGAAAAATACATTGCACCAGTATGGAGTTGTTGTTCAAGGTTAATAAGGAGAGTGTTATTTTCAAAGTTATTTCTCGTGAAAAGACGGAAGGGTAATAAAGCTCCTTCTGAAAAAAAAGACTTCAAAATATGCATTATGACTATGTTGCAAGCTGCAACAGTGAAGCCCTTAACAATAACTGGGGGAGGAAGAAGTATGCCGTCTGCCATTGTTGTCGAGGAGTGCCTATGTGAGGTTAAAGAATAACGGAAAGGAAGCTGATGTGTATAAATTGTACAGTGAGACTAGAATATATGAAAGGCTTGAGAGCTTAAAGTAGTTAGTCAAGCTGAGCGTAGAAAATAGCTGAAGAATATTCTTTATATTCTCTATTATCACTGGACAAAAACAAGAAAAGATCGATTTTCTTCAAAAGATGAATAATGGTCTGCAATACCTTAGAGTGGGGGGACATGTGAGAAATTTTCTCAGAGGGGACGAGCAGTTTTTCCGCCTGGCCTTTTTCCTCCTCCTGCTTATCTGCCATCACCCTCTTCTTGTTCTTGTTCTTCTGCTTCTTCGTGAGAGGAGGTGTGGAACTGGTAAGAGGAAGAAACGAGTCGAAGCTCCCTCTTACGCTTGTTGGCTATCACAAATCAAAGTCTAGAGCTCCCTCTTACGCTTGTTGGCTGTCACAAATGAAAGTCAAGAACTCCCTCTTACACTTGGCTATCACAAATGAAAGTCTAGAGCTCCCTCTTACGCTTGTTGGTTATCACAAATGAAAGTCTACAGCTTCCTCTTACGCTTGTTGGCTATTACAAATGAAAGTCTACAGCTTCCTCTTATACTTGTTGGCTATCACAAATGAAAGTCTACAACTCCCTCTTACTCTTGTTGGCTATTACAAATGAAAGTCAAGAGCTCCCTCTTACACTTGTTGGCTATCAGAAAATGAAAGTCTAGAGCTCCCTCTTACACTTGTTGGCTATCACAAATGAAAGTCAAGAGCCCAAGTGACAAATACAGTTGATGTAAGAAAAATTAGAAATTATTAATATTTGTATGTATCAGTAAATAAATAAATTTGAATATATATAAATATATGTATATATATATATGTGTGTGTGTGCATATATCAAATTATTTGGACATATTTTCTCTCTTATGCAATGTTTCTTGAAGTCAGTGGCATTTTCAACAGGAAATATCCTTTTATATAGACTTTGGATTAATCTATACTTCTTTTCTCTTCAGGTAGGCTTCTCATGAATGAAGAAAGATTGCTCACGTTTGCATATATGTGCATATATATATATATATATATATATATCTATATATATATATCTATATATATATATCATATATATATAGATATATATATATATAGATATATATATATA
>NC_087200.1:29801870-29814370 GCF_015104395.2 Macrobrachium nipponense
TATATATATATATATATATATATATATATTATATATATATATATAAATGCAAAAAACACACACACAGACACACACACATATATGCATATATGTGAGTGTGTGTGTGTGTGTATGTAGGTGCGTGTATGAGTATGTGTGAGTCCGTGTTTGTTTTTATGCTTTTACATACGCACAACAATAAAAAGGCGTTAATCCTCACATGGCTTCCCTTCACAGACAAACAAGACAACAGCCATTGCTCCAACTGGTATACCCAAAACACGTAGCTTCAGTTTACTAATAGAAGTATGTACCCATGACCACGCTGAAGTGCACAAACGTACCTATGAAAATACGGATGTTATAACCAAGGTTATGTCAATTTGGAGGTCAGATTTCAGTGGTCGGCATAAATGGGCGTAAAAACAGTTACAGTGCTAGGTCATCGTTGTTAACGTACCCCCGAAAAAGGTAGGGTTGTGAAAGCAACTGACGGATGAGGTGAAGTCAACTGTGAAGTCAGCTAAAGAACCGTATGAGGCCGTCTGTCAACTATGTGAAAACTACAATAATAGATTCACATCAACCGTGCATTTGATGTCTAGGCCAGTCCCTTACGACGCTCCTGATTGGCTGCTGATAAGCCAATCACAGAGCTGGAAACTCTCAGTCTCTCTCGAGGGTTCACATGGGTAGGATCTATGTTCCACTCTCCTGAAAGACGTATACCTCAGGAGAGGTGAAACATACATCCTGCCTATGTGAACTCTCGAGAGAGACTGAAAGTTTCCAGCCCTGTGATTGGCTTATCAACAGCCCATCATGAGTGTCGTAAGGGACTGGCCTAGACATCACATGCACGGTTGGTGTGAATCTACTATAGCATGTTGATAGCGAACTACCTAATTGGTAGTGAGTGGTAGCTCGACGAATTTAACGAATTTACATTCACGTTCTAAATGTGTTGCTGTTGTTTGAGACTGAGAGCGATCTGAACTAGGTCAGACCTTTACACACACACACACACACACACACACACACACACACACACACACATATATATATATATATATATATATATTATATATATAGATATCCATATATATGTGTGTGTGTGTGTGTGTGTGTGTGTGTGTGTGTGTGTATATCATGGTCAAGTCGGCAACTTGACCTCGTGGTGATCTCGCACGTTCGTTCCCCGCTATCGGACATCATAGTTTCTTCATATTTCTTGCACTTGGATTTTAAGGCTTTGTAGTGACAAGCGTATCCAAAAAAATAATAATAATAAATAAATAAAAAGCGCGAAGAATTCTATAAGTAAAGAGGGCATTGTGGCGATTGCAATTACATAAATTTATATGTATGAATGTATGTATGTATGTATATATATAATCTCAGCCTGTTCTTCGCCGTTATACGAACAGCTACCTGGAAGAGATGTACTATACGTAAGGGTTGCGTCCACACTGCAATAAAACATGTCACATACACATGTCCGCAGCTTACCGCACACATCTCACAAACAGGTGAAATACAAGTCAACGACTTGTTGATACGGCTAATCAGTGCTTCAGCTGATTATTATCCAGTCTTTGGTAAGGTTTGCTCTCCACTTATGATCGTTGACTTGTTTTCAACCAGTTTGTGTTATATGCCGTATAAGTTTCCGACTTTTGTTTGAGACATGTTTTCTGTAGCATGGACGCACCTCAACTCGAAATATTTTTTTTGTAGTTCACACGTGTACGGGTATATCACTAGCAATCCCAGACTCCTGGAAAGGTGTATTTTGAATAATCTTATGAACAGATAGGATTGTAGTTAATAGAATTAGAGACTATTTTTTTCCAAATGATAAGTCATATGTATACAGAAAATATGTATGATTAATTCGTAAAGTAACTAAGTCTACGGACATAACCCGCCCCGTTTCAAGGAATCTCTTCTTATCCCTACTCCCTGAGGAGCCGGGGGGAGGGGGACGTAGGATGAAACCCCATTATAAACCGTCTTAGGGGTCCCCACCATAACCCTGCCAAGTTTCATGCCCATAGGACCAACCGTTTGGACGTGATTGAATGACAGACGGACGTATAGACAGACATAACGCCCATAATAGTAAGATAACCGCCCTTGATTTTACATAAAAAGTAAATAAAATCCCTTATAGTATCTATAACAAATAAAAAATAACATTTACCAAATGTATACGCCGAGCTTACCGTACAAGCATTCAGAATCTAGAGCGAACCTGAGCGTAGTATATGTTCTAGATTAAGTGGTCTAGGTAGGTCACCTGGATCCTGAATTCTTGCTAACAGTAAATTTGCGAACTCGTTAAGTTCGAAGCAAAAGTAAGTGGAGACAGGAACTGTTAATATTTAATCTCTATGTTAGAGGTCTTTGAAGTGTCTGAGACTACTCTCATAGTATTTTCCTACGCACCTCGTCTCCATATTTTGGTCACTGTTCACGTTTCTTAGCGGACAAATTGTTATCGATGCTACGTTCATGTTTTTACGGACTGGGTAAAAATTTGTGTGTGTTTTTTTCTGAAGAAAGAGGCATCTTTTCAAGAAAAGAGAAATTTATAAGCAAACAATAATTTAGGTGCTTAAAACAGGGACCTACATGCAAATGCCATAGGATATTGTCGAATGTCAGTAGATGTTCTAATATAATGAGTGAGAGATACATATTTTATCTATAATGAGCGAGATACATATTTTATCTATAATGAGTGAGAGATACATATTTCATCTATAATGAGTGAGAGATACATATTTTATCTATAATAAGTGAGAGACATTTTATCTATAATGAGTGAGAGGTACATATTTTATCTATAATGAGTGAGAGGTACTTATTTTATCTATAATGAGTGAGAGGTACACATTTTATCTATAATGAGTGAGAGAGATATATTTTTTCCATAATGAGTGAGAGACATTTTATCTATAATGGGTGAGAACTACATATTTTATCTATAATGAGTCAGAGGTAATATTTTATCGATAATGAGTGAGAGATACATATTTTTTCTATAATGAGTGAGAGAGATATATTTTATCGTAACAGAAATTCTGACCACTAGAACAAGTTATAAAAGATCGAGATTCTTTTGAGGAATTTAAGCGGCGGTCAAATGGGTTCGAATGTCTTGTCAAATCAAGTTACTTTTGAAGTCTAAGAGGATACCCGTGGACACGAACTCGTGAAAGTTCATATAAGAAGTGTTTTTTATGACTTTTAATGAATTATCATTATTGAACGAAAGGACAATGGACTAAAGGGCTTCGTTGACGTAAAGTTCAATAAAAGGCAAAAAGAAAAAAATACCATTGCATTAAACGACGATGAGCCAAAGGGATATTATTAAACATTACTCTCACGCAAAGCCGAGTTTTCACCATTTAATCAAGTTCAGTTAACTGAAGGAGCAAGGAGACTATTTAGACTTAAGCCAGCAGCAGAAGCACAGTGACAAGAGTTGAACCAGGGGTTAATGACCAACGAACCAGGCGAGCAAAAGCACAGTGATTCAAACGAGCTTCTCTAAACCAGGTAAAGTATAATGCATAGAAAAACTGGGATTTTTAAAGCGCAAACATGCTATTTGATAAGAAATGTAAATGAGATGTTCCAATAGTCAAAATTCACGAAGAACTAAGGCAGCCCTGACAACCAATGGGACTTAACAGCAGTGGTGGAATGTTGAACCGACCAGGCCATTAGTTGAAGGAATTTTAGAGCGAATGATTACTGAAATTACAGTAATAACTATAAAAATACAGGAGACCCTTCATTCCTGAAAGAGAATTCAAGGTTTTACGCCGTTCGGTAGAAGAAAGAGAAAAGAATCTATATATATATTAGCAAGCAGGAAAGTTCAAGAAAAAAGTTGTTCTCTGGTCACCGGTTACTCACTTTGACCTGGTTGCAGGCAAGTCGGCAGCCTAAAGTAACAATGAGTAATGTCGCCTATTTGAACGGACGAGAGAAACAAAAAAACAAGTCTTTCTAAAAGAAAAGCGAGAGTCATGAAAATGCGAAAGGGTGTTTTGACCTTAATACCAAGGTCAGCCAGACGATGTTCTTTTAGTTACTTTCTCCTTTGCCCGCTCTCTCCCTTTCCCCTGCCCAGCCCCTACCCCGTCGACTCTATCCTCAGCTGTCTTGGAGTTCCTTCCCTGCAGAGATCCTCGGGTGCCGCTGCTGTTTGCTCCGATGAGCCTTCCTTCCAGGCCTGACGGTCTTGTTACTGCAACAGCGACTTCCATCGACTTTTAACTTCCAGGAGGACCTGCGTGTTGAACTCTTCATACGCCCCGACTACGTTAAAGGGGTTCTAGGGAGGCTGTGGAATACTCGTGAAGACGCTTCACGCTCGAAGGAACTTCGATGGAAATGAGATGAAAGTAAAACGGCTCTGGCTACGTTGTCTGGCCAAAGGGAAGGTTGACAACCTCCCTCCTTCTAGAGAACCCTCCCGACTCTCTCTCTCTCTCTCTCTCTCTCTCTCTCTCTCTCTCTCTCTCATCCTTCCTTCTCTATCTTCCACTCTTTGACTCTTTCAGACGACTTCTCTGTAATCCAACGAGAACGCTTCTTAGAAAGTAACCTTGTAGTGAAATTATTAACTTTTTTTTCTCTCTCAGATGTCGTCCACTTCTTTTTGTCGCCCATAGAAGTGTCAGGGTTTTTCGATATTTATGGATTTATAAAGGACTCGTTTCGCAACATATTGTGAAAGAGAGAGAGAGAGAGAGAGAGAGAGAGAGATGCTGTTCCTCAACATTATGGCCACATCTGAGCCACCTGCATCACGAAACTCATTTAACTCATGGCTTCACCTCATGGAAAATTGATTCCTAGAGGCGATACGTGGGTTTACCGTTTCCTTGGTAATTAACAAAGCTGTCTTCATGATTCCAGTCGCCACGCTGTACATCATTTGAATATATAGTATAATAGTAATAATGAGTACTATACTTCTATATGTTTTTGTTACTTTCCTTTTAGTGCTGATGTCACTAATATTATGACTTTCCCTTAGGCGTATTCACCTTTGTAAACGCGATTCCTATCTCTTTAATAATTATTACGATTAGCATCATATAACTGCTGTTCCCACTGTGGTTTTTGGGTAAGAGATCATGGCAGTGTAGGCAGTGGAAAAGACAGACCAATGACCTAAGAACATGTTGCCAGAAATCTCTGCTTATTTGTCTGTTGATGAGACTGAGTGAGCTGGTATGTTTGTTTATATATATATATATATATATATATATATATATATATATATATATATATTATATTTAACGCTACGGGTGTGTTGGTATTCAGCTGTTGAGCATTTATGCAATCTGTGTGCACTTACACTTAATTCTTATGACATACGTACCCACAAGGAAGGAAATGTGAATGTAATCTCTGTCTCTCTCTCTCTTTCTCTGTCGCTCTCTCTCTCTCTTTATACACACACACACACACACACACACACACACACACACACACACACACACACACACACATATATATATATATATATATATATATATATATATATATATATATATATGCAAGTATGTATGTAATATTTTAATTAGGCACAGCGACCTCTTACTTTCTCGATTTAGTCACTACAAAGCCTGAGACCCAAATGAAAAAAACAAACGAAGAAACGTTGACGCCCATGGGCGGGGTACAATCCACACCCGGTATGTCAGGAGGAGGTTAACCGTAACCATTTTTACCACGAAGGATGACATTATACACACATACACACACACACACACACACACACACACACACACACATATATATATATATATATATATATATATATATATATATATGACTGGTAAAAAGTCTGTTACAACAGAATTCCATCTAATAAAAGGAGCCCATAAAAAAAACACCAAAATATAGAGAGAAATGTACTATATTTCAGAGACTGCTTGTCTCCCTCTTCAGGTAGATGGAGATGGGAGACAGCAGTCTCTGAAATATAGTACTTTTCTCTCTATATTTTGGTGTTTTTATGGGCTCCTTTTATTATTACACATATATATATATATATATATATATATATATATATATATATATATAATATATACAGTATATATATATATATATATATATATATATATAGTAGTATGTATGTATGTATGTATGTATGTATGCATAACTGAATCACGAAAGTTTGGAACGTGATAAATGCATAATAAAGGTATAAGTCACGAAGGAAAGTGAAAACACTGAGTAGCAGCTACTCCAGTGTTTCACTTTCCTTCGCGGCTTATACCTATTTATAGTGGTAATACACATGTGGGTTCCACAATATACTAGAGAAACATCAACTATTTTCAGTACTTCCTCTAGGAAGACTGCCAGAATAGCATTATTTGTATATTATACGTATATACTATATATGATTTATATATAAATATATATATATATATATATATATATAATATAAATATATATATATATGCATACTTACATATATATACTTTATACATGTGTATATATACAGCAAAAGCCACAGGGAAAATTTTTAAAAATGAAAAGACAGAGTGCCAAGTACTTTCGTGTATTTACCACATCTTCGGGGCACAAAGATGTGGTAAATACACGAAAGTACTTGGCACTCTGTCTTTTCATTTTTAAAAATTTTTCCCTGTGGCTTTTGCTGTTAAACAAAATCACGTGCTTACTTTTGTGATTTTATAGTGTATATATACAAATAATGTATATATATTTGAAGATATATATTTATGCTATGCTTCCCCAATTTTATAAAAGAATTCCAAGTCATATCATCTATGTATATTTCACGACTCCGAGATATTTTAATAGATTTTACCTATGAAATGACACCCCATTATAGCATTTCATATCTCCCAACAGGTACATATTAGGGTTCGCCAGAACTAACCGTACAAGCCCTTTACTTTTAGTATCAGTCCCGTTACTTCGTTTGAACCAAAACAGGTATTCACTGGCGGGACTCAGCGTTACACCGAATACAACTATCTAACTATCGTTTGTCCCTCTCACTTCGGCATCTGAAAAAAAAAAAAACGAAAAAAGACGGTTAACCTTTAACGTTGGAGTGACCTGTCGTAACAGCAGGCCAGGTAGTCTGCGGCTACCCTGACTTGGTCAGCCGGGCCAAGGTTTGTCTATAAAAGCGAAGGAAACGCGATCTAGTCTTTATAAAGCAGGTCTTTAAGAGCTGATCTCTGTAGAAGTAGTAGTACTACTGTTTCCTCATTTTATTTTTATTTTTATTTTGCGTTCGTCAGCTACCTCTTTTTTTTTATTTTTTTTTTTTTATCTTGGGTAGACTGTGGTAATCCCATTTTTCAGTCGATTTTGTTCCAATGTTTATGATATTTTCTTCTCTCTTTCGGCTTCCATTTATTTTGTGTCAGATGAATGACTAATCACTTTCTTCGATTCCACTAAACTTCTTCGCGTTTCGTTGACGATTTCTTTTCATTTTTATTCGCTTCTGCGGGCATTTTTCTGATTTTTATTTTTTTGTTTTATTACTTTGTATTAAATTTTCTATTCAGGATGTTTTACGATGTTTTCATTTCGTACTTATGGGAATTTCGATGTCAAACAGACCTGTTCAGCCTTTAGGTACATTTTAATGTATTCTACTTTTTGAATAACTTTTTTTTCTACTGTCAAAAGGAATCAAAAGAAGAGGAAAATTAGCTCACTGATAGTTGACGTGCGATTTTTCTCCTTGTGTTCGGAAGGTGGTGCAAGCGGTTCAGCATTCGCATCTGAAATTATACTCTCTCTCTCTCTCTCTCTCTCTCCTCTCTCTCTCTCTCTCTCTCTCTCATGCACATAGACACACATGCACGCAAAGCTTCCTGTCTTTCATACGTCCAAATCAACATACCTCACCCCACATACATGCACACTGCACTCTCATCCTCTTCCTCTGTAATGCCTCTCCTCGCCTTGAATTTTCGACAACTTATACTTAATCCGATGTCCATTATCATTAAATCGGCATCATGTGACTAAACAAAACTGATGATGGAATACGTTTTTACCCAAGGAAGTGTTGGGTATGCAATGAAATGCCTCGATATGCTGAAATTATTATTTTGACCATGGATTGAATGAAATTGACCTTAAAGAACCTTCAGTTCTCAACTCGACAAATATAAGTAATGGATTTTAGGTTTAGGAAATGATAGATAATTCAGAATTTTGTTTTTATTTCTCTTAAGATTCTTCTCATATCACGACGTTGATGACATTCGCTCTCATATTCTTTGTTGGACAGGTCAGTCACACCAGTTTGATGAAACCCAGATCTTTTCCCAATCCTTCTGCTTTCCCTTTTTCCCCCCTCTGGACTTGGCCTAGATCAGAACATTAATGTACTATAGTAGTTTCACATCAACCGTGTATCTGATGTCTAGGCCCGTCCCTTACGACGCTCCTGATTAGCTGCTGAAAGTCAATCATAGGGCTGGAAACTCTCAGTCACCCTCGAGAGTTCACATAGGCAGAATGTGTTTCACCTCTCCTGAGGGATACTTTTGAAAGACGTATCCCTGAGGAGAGGTGGAACATACATCCTGTCTATGTGCACACTCTCGAGAGACAGAGTTTCAAGCCATGCGACTGGCTTATCAACAGCCAATCAGGAGGGTCGTAAGGGACTGGTCTAGACATCAGATACAAGGGTGATGTGAATCTACTATAGGGGAATTTACCTCTATACATTCTGAGAACGAGTACCATCAGAGTTTTAGAAGGATCTTCGCCAGTCAGAAGCAGAGCTGATAGATTTGTCCCGTTGTCTCATATTAGCAAAACTTGTTTCCCTCGGTGCCTTGCTCCTACCTTCGTTGTTACTTTTCTTTTTTCCCCTTTGTCTACAGAGTCTTGTTCCCCCCAAACTCTAGACAAGCTTCCCGCTCGTCTGTGACCTCATCAATCGTCATGCAATTAGTCTTAATGAGGAAGCAAATTTCATTTATATGTTGTATTATGTCATGGCCGGTAAACTTACTCTATTAATTCGATGGGTGGTAGAGACTCCCCTATAGAGAATCTGGTCACACCTACTGCGATGAAAAATGACCAAGAAAATCATTTGTAAACGCTTTATTGACTTTTATTATCGTGAAGATATGGGTAATATATTGACAACACTTCAAGCCTCAGGCATTTTAACAAGCCGTTAAATTGAAAAAGAAACCCACAAAATCACTGTGTATTACGTGTTTACTTATAAGTATTTACATTTTATTTTACTTATAAGTAAACACGTTATACACAGTGCTTTTGAGGGTTTCTTTTTCAATCTACAGAAGAAAACTGAAAGAAGATTTTGTTTGGTTAAGCCGTTAAATCTTTGATTATGGCCTAAGTGAATGTAAAAAGACTTCAGAAAGAACCACTAGTTAATAAAAATGAAACAAGAACAACTACTCGTATTCTTCAGGGAAAACCAGTATGCAATTATCTCTATTTCATTGACAATAACACAGCATAAAACTCAGAGCAGGAGTGGCGCCTAACGGTGGGACTTTACAAAGGAGTCACGGATGAGGCTCGTTGGAGCCACAAGGTGAGGTCAGACAGATCATGTGGCGTTTCTTTTCGCCAGGAGGTGAACAGGAAAATCTTGAAGGACTCTTCTTTCTTCTTTTTCTTCTTCTTCTTCTTCTCGGAAGTCAAAAAAGGAAACTGTGAAATAATACGAGGCATTCCAGCAAACCATGTATGGATCGGCTGGTGTTAAATTTAAGATTTGGATCGTGTTTCGCAAAATAAAAAAGAAAAAAAAAAGAAAAAAAGGAAAAAAAAGAAGATTTATTTATAGGTGCCAAACCTTCTGAACCACGTATAAAGGAATATTTCAATAGGCATAAAACCTTTTTAATTCTATAAAATCATTTTAAATCTTTACATAAGAAAATCGCTTCTCGGCCTTTTGGCTAAGATCAAAGTGTAGCAAAAAATCTATATATCCCTGGTCTTCCGGCCAGAGGCGGTCGAGCTTGAACTGTATCGGAGGCTTGAACCATTCATCAAGGAACGAGTGAATGGGCATCAAAACGGCTTTGAATCTTCTGTTAATAACGTTTGACCGGGTATCAGTGAACTTAAGTTCCGTATAAAAGGTAGTTTGAAAAAATATCAAACACGAGGTGATTTATGCATATATAAATCAAATATCCCCTGATTCACAATGCAAATCAGAGTTGGTTGAAAGTATTAAGCAAGAACTGAATCGTGAATATCAAAGGCTGTTTGGAAACTGCCTAGGTATCCAAAAGGTTCGCACTACGTGTATCAAATCCCGTCCCCATGGAAACCTTGAGCGATGATCAAACGAGCGCTGCATCGTGAATATCCAAATATCCAAGCGGCCGGTCTATTCCGTGACGGACGGAACGAATGATGCAAGAATGACGTAACTGATGTCACTGTTGGAGAAGAGGTTTCAGTGTTGTTACAGATTATTTTCTTCGGTTCCTTAATGGTCACTGGATTTTTTTTTAATTGGGTTTTTGCTACCTGAAGGTTAGTAATATAATAACTATGTCAAGCCTCTTTTTCTTTTCCGCTGTTTTATCACACGCCCTCTCTCTCTCTCTCTCTCCTCTCTCTCTCTCTCTCTCTCTCTCTCTCTCTATATATATATATATATATATATATATATATATATATATATATATATATATATATATATATATATATATATATATATATATATATATATATATATATATATATATATATATAGACATATAAATATAAATAGATCTTTTATAAACATATATATATATATATATATATATATATATATATATATATATATATATGTGTGTGTGTGTGTGTGTGTGTATGTGTGTCTTCTGAACACACACACGTGCTCTCTGTTAATCATGCAGCACACAAGTATTCAGTCATACGCAAACATTTCCTCTTTCGTTTCATCGCGCAGTTTCGTGAAACGGAAAGTAAAAATTTGATTATCAATACAAATGCATTACTATAAACCGTGATTAAAGAGGCAACGAACAGACGTTATTATATTCTCTGGAAATACGTTAATATTTCTTATTCTTTCCCACCGTTATATCTATTACATTAAGGGGCCTGTTGGCTGATGCGCCTTCTCCTCCTTTGCCTTCTATCAAAGGCATCATCCTCCACCAAACCTCTTCTCTCCATACCATATTCCTTACATCATCAGGCATCGTTTGTTGTTTGGCAAAGGGGTTTTTACGACCGCTTGCCCTTGCTGTCATCAACCACAGTTATTGGCGGTGGGCCTCGCATTTGACTCAAAAGTACGACTGTCCGTTTAGTCGCCTTTTCCGACACGCAGGAATTACGGTGGCAGTATAATCTTACGACCCTACCACAGGATCGAAATACGTTAATATTTGATGACAATAGATTCTAAGATGTAGCTTTGGTAAATAATAAGGTCGGTATGATTGACAGATATTGATAAAAATCACCGACTGAACATGTATGATTATACACAGGCAAAAGTATGCTGGAACAAGAGCCCAATAAGCAATTTATGACATGCATTAAAAAACTTTAAATAAATAAAATTAACAATTGATCCAGCTCGTATACATGAAATATTTGCATTGATTAGTATAAATGAACAAGAAATACATTTGTCGACGACGCAACAAATAAACCACTAGAACAAAATTCCCCCAAATCACGGGTCACTTACCGACAGACACACCGGTCCCTGTTACCATCTCTTCGTGTTGTGCCATTCCGACTCTAAAGTAACATGCAAGGTTATGCAAGTCTCTCAGCCACTGGCTCCTCAGTCATTACTAAAACGATGTTTTTACCCGTAGCTCTGTGTTTGTTAGTCGTGTACGATGACTACGCGTCTGCTTTATGTTACGTCGATGACTGCGCAAGACACAAAAACAAGCTAGGTCATATTTGCGTAAGTGGTGTTATTGTCTGTTGGCGCAAGATCATGCATGCCGCATGTCATTTATTATTATTATTATTATTATTATTATTATTATTATTATTAATTAATTAAAATGTCGGCACATTTATGTGGAACAATTTGAATATACGCATTCACGTGCCGGGTAAGTTTCCACGAAAAATCGACCATTTGTTGAAAATTCCAATGACATATGAAGAAAAGGTGAAATACAATACAATACGAATAAAACTCAATGTTGATGACTCTACTTTTGTCTTTATATGTATTATGTGTATGTTATATCTTGTCTTATTTTTGTATGCGTACGGCGTACATATAATCCGTTATTAACATATGAACAAATATGATAGTAAAGCATTGATCATCCTGGTTTGTATATACTGTATGGGTGCGTTACACCACACACACACACACACACACACACACACACACACACATATATATATATATATATATATATATATATATATATATATATTATACACATACCTACATACATACATACATACATACATGTGTGCTCACGCTT
>NC_087200.1:29819370-29824370 GCF_015104395.2 Macrobrachium nipponense
CACGTAAAGCCGTTGGTCCCGTTGCTGAATAACCACTGGTTCCATGCAACGTAAAAACACCATACAAGCAAACAAACATAATAAAGTATTAAGCAGATGACACTTTCGAAAACAGAAGACAATGTAGCACATCACTGAAACAGTTTAATGTGAATTTACTTATTTAAAATAAATGATGCCTTATGTCGCGTAATTTAGATGATGTTACTCCTGAAATTTGATGAAAGAATAAGATCAGGGGTTGCCTTAACCTTATATTTTCAGTCATAGTTTTCTGTGAAAGAAAATGATTGAGATGCCTTTGTCTGTTCGTCCGCACTTTTTCTCTCCGCCCTCAGTAGACTTTAGTTTATTTAAGGTTAAAGTTAGCCATGATTGTGTGTCTGGCACTGCTTTAGGTGCCAACAACACAGGCCACCACCGGGCCGTGGCTGAAAGTTTCCTGGGCTGCGGCTAAGAGTTTCATGGGCCGTGGCTAAGAGCATGGGCGGCAGCTGAAAGTTTCATGGGCAGCGGCTGAGAGTTTCGTGGGCCGTGGCTGAAAGTTTCCTGGGCTGCGGCTAAGAGTTTCATGGGTCGTGGCTGAGAACATGGGCAGCTGCAGCTGAGAGTTTCATAGGCCGTGGCTGAGAGTTTCATGGGCCCTGGTTGAAAGTTTCATGGGCGGTGGCTGAGAGTTTCATGGGCCGTCGGCTCGAGAGTTTCCAATGGGCTGCGGCTTCTGAGTTTCATGGGCCGTGGGTGAGAGTTTCATGGGCGGCGGCTGAGAGTTTTCATGGACCGTGGGCAGAGAGTTTCATGGCTCGGCGGCTCAGAGTTTCATCGGCGTGGCTGAGAGTGTCATACTGCATTATACGTTGTACAGAAAACTGGATTGCGCCGAAGAAATTTCGTCGCATTTTTTACTTGTTTGTATTGGAATGAATCAAATAACATTGATACATCAGCGGTGTTTTGTAAAAGATGTACATCCAATTCTTTCGTGGGACGAATTTGTTCTTGGAGCTCAGTGATAAGACAAAGGCCAGGTTTCGTCAAAGAAGGAGCCACATTACTCAAATAGAAATTGTGGCGAAAGTTCGGTGTGCTTCAAGTGGCGATACACCCTCTTCATGCTTAAAATTGCAGAATTATAAATCTCGCTGAGTCACACGAAGTGTGCATTCGGAGTTGGAAGGAGGGGCTGCAGGCGAACATACTTTCTTTACACTAAAAGACAATTCCCTTTTCTCAAGTGTCGTGTTTTATAGGTTGAAAACTGAGGAACGTCTGGGGAATGAGGGAGTGAATGTCACAACACTTGTTGAATATATCTTGTTTGTGAAGGTACTTTATACAGTTTAAATATTTAGAAATGCTGACTGTGAAGATAGGTTGTTTAGTTGAACACAAAAATCTTACATGTGAATGCAGTTTGTTTATGCTGACAGTTATTTGCGATCAAGCGAGGATATTCCAAAAAGTAGCAAAGGAAATATTTGCGAGAGAGAGTGATGCGTAGGTGAAATCATCAGCATAGGAGATGACAGCCCGAGAGAGCGGAAACCTTACGGGTTTCATCACTAACTGAAATTTTGCCATTGTATTACAGTAATGATTACAGGCGCTTTAGACTTAAATGTTTTAAGCTTTCATTGTTTTCAATGGACGTAGAAAGCTGTCAAATACTCTGGTTCTAAGTAACTGAAGAGAAAAATCTTCTTTGTTTCCTCTCAGTTTAAATGAAGATTGTCGAATGAACAGACAATCATCACGGCCCATCACACATTTGCTTTCTAAAACGGAATCAGTTCGCTTGAACATAATTTAGGTCGTGAAGATTGGTACGCCGGAAGTCTCCCGGTTTGTCGGGCTTCAATGCCTGGAAAATTAAACGTCATACTTCTTGTATCTTCTGTCTAATGCTACATTATTAGAGATAATGGAGTATTAAACCCTGTTAAAGCGGTCACTTTCCTTGAAGTCAATCTGTGTAACGCCGGCGGTAATTATGTATTTAATTAGGCTGCAGTATTTATCATATTGCCGGATATAACTATTTAGTATTGAGGATAACACTGCATTTTATTCTATACACTGTCTTTGTCCATTCATCTGGATAAAACTGTTGGGGAAAGCTTGGCATCTAGTTTAGCATAGCATGTATACTTTGCCTAAAGTTAATTGGTAAATATTAATAGCTATAATTCCGAAATCAGTTCAACACTGGCATGAACAGTCGAAGTTGACACAACCGCTGCCTGTCTCTCTTGCTTGAAACCAAATAGGAGAGGAATAAAGGAACACTTTCATTTAACGACATGAAACTTATGATTTACTTAAAAACTACCCTCTTTTATGCGTTCACCGTTTTTAATGATTCTGTCAGTTTCTGGTTACCCTCCAACCGCTGGATCAAACTATTTTGCTTGGTGGTTCAATAACATCGTTGATCAAAATTAAACAGTGACAAACTATACTCTGTTTTTTTCCATCTGTCCATCCACCTGTGGTGTTTGCGCATGGTAACACTGCGTCCCGGGCTAAATTTAAATAATATCCTATTTCGAATATTAACGGTGTAATTCGCCTACAGTAAATTATTAAAACACTTTGCAGTTGCAGATGTACACTCAGACATCCTTTTATTTACCTAAAACTTACACATAGCGTAACTATTTAAAGCCCGGGACGCAGTGTTACCATGCGCGACCACCAAGGCGGATGGACAGATGGAAAAAAAACAGAGAATAGGCTGTCAGATTTTGAATCTATCTCATTTCTAGTCTTTTTTATCAAGCCATACCGATCTTTTCAAAATGCAGCCCGCGAAAGTAACTAATTGTCAGTGCGGTGTAAAAATGATCTTATCGCTATGGTGTATTTACTAGAGCGTGAATATAATTGTAGTATTCCTAGTGTTGGTTGTTCGTGAACTTTGTTATGGTCGTCAATATTCGTGGTCGCCAGAATTTCTTGATTTGGCTGATGCAGTGAAGTTATGGTACATGAAAAATCCTATTGATACGATACATAGTTTTATCTCTTTGAATGGATTCCTTAGGTGGTCGTTACTTTTCAAATCCTAAACAAAAAAGTACAAAGAAAACATAAAAAAAGCTCCAAAAGTTCTGTTATCTGGTTTGCTGTGGGATAGTAAAAAAATCATAACAATGAAATAAAATGAAAGTATATCCATAAAATTACTGTATACCCAGCTTTAAAACTAAATACCAAAACCTGAAACATTTACCAAATAAAATTGATAAATCAAATGTATTTGGTTAGAGACCATAAATGGAAATCATTTCTCTCTGAAACATGGGAGTCTCTGAGAGAGAAAAACAAATATAAGCCCTTTTAAAGTGACACAGAATCTACTTTCTTGACTGAGAGAGAGAGAGAGAGAGAGAGAGAGAGAGAGAGAGACGAGAGAGAGAGAGAGAGAGAGAGAGAGAGAGAGAGAGAGAGAGAGCTGATCTTACAAATATGCGCCTTTTTCTTTCTCTTCTTCTTCTTCTTCTTCTTCTTATTTGCCTCTCACTCAGTCCAAGATTTTGGCGTATTTCTTTAGTAGGTAGGTGGGCGATATTAATGTAGTAGCTTCGTTTTCATAAATATTATTCCTGATAATAGCATTAGCAGCAGAGTAGTAGCGCAGCAACATTAGGGAAGTAATGATATCAGTAAAAATGAGAATAATTTAAGAAGCAAATTTCAGTTCGCCAAATATTATTGATTAGAATCAGGATACCTCCTCAGGAGAGAGAGAGAGAGAGAGAGAGAGAGAGAGAGAGAGAGAGAGAGAGAGAGAGAGAGAGAGAAAAGTCTTAGTTTTACCAGACCGCTGAGCTGATTAACAGCTCTCCTAGGGCTGGCCCGAAGGATTAGATATTTTTACGTTGCTAGGAACCAACTGTTACTAAGCAACGGGACCTACAGCTTATTGTGGGATCCGAACCACATCTAGAAAGGAATTTCTATCACCAGAAATAAATTCCTCTGATTCCACGTTGGCAGAGCGGAGAGAGAGGGAGAGAGGCTCGACTGTTTTTGGGGATGATATTGAATGCCAGAGGAAATAAGTAAGGTAAATTTCTCATCAAAGATTTGTCTGCATATAGATTCTTACCGGTAATCTCCTCACAGTAGCTGGAATTCTATAAAGTTGAGAACACCTGAACGGTACAAAATGTTACATTAAAAGCAAATATCCATTTTCAGTATCTCTCGGAATTGTTACAAACAATTTTTTGATGTTGTCAGTGTTGTGCAAGCGCAGTTTTTTTTTTCCAGGAATGAGGTGCAAGCAAATATTTAATTGAGATATTTAGGTAGCATATAATTACAACCATATATTTATTCAAGTTTTTAGCAGACACGAATATTTACCTTTTTTTTTTATTTACCAGCGCTTAGGTAAATTAAAAAAAAAGTCTACTTTGCAGCCTCTTGTACGTACAAAAATATAATCTTGAGCTTCGTATGCATGAAATATTATTCTTTTTTTTTTTAGCTTGATGTATATAACAAAAATCTTCTATACCATCATTTTGTACAACAAAATCAATACTTCAGCTTCGTACGCATCAAAATTTCTTTAGTGTCGATATCACAAAAAAAAGGAAAGGAAAAGAAGAAAAAAATACACTTATCTTTAGCGACAAACAGCAGTCATTCATTTTGTTAGTATCGTAAATATCTAAAATATATATCTTGAGCATCGTAGGTTGTTAGCGCCGTAGGTGCACCTCACTTGGCGCACTGTAGCCATTACTTAAGTTTCATTGCAGCGTCCCTTCGGCCCTAGCTGAAACCTCTTTCATTGATTTTAGTGTCCCTCCGTTCATATTCTCTTCCATCTGTCTTTCCTCCGTCTCCTAGCAATTGTTTTTATAGTGCAACTACAAGATTTCCCTGCTGTTACAGCTACATTCATATTCTCATTTTCCCTTTTAGCAATGAATGACCTCATAGGTCCCAGCGCTCGGGCTTTGGCCTGAATCCTATGTTCAATTTCA
>NC_087200.1:29826870-29839370 GCF_015104395.2 Macrobrachium nipponense
GACGACTTCCACACTAGTGTCTGATAATGGGGCTCTGTAGACTTGTTGCATGAAAACTTCTAAAGTGGGTGGCAGAAACTTCAGTTTTGGAGCAATTGACAGCTTTTGTTTTTCCATTTTTTTGTCATCCATGCACCATGGCGTGTCTCTAACATGTTATTGCAACATTTACAGTTATAACGTGTTGCTTCATTGACTATCTTCAATAGAAACACCCTGTTGACCCAACAACTTCAGTGTCTTATCGTTATTAAGTACTTTCAAAGCAGTTGCTTTTCCTATGCCATAGAGGAGCGAGGTAGTATCGCAACCACTTATTGCATGCACTCCAGGAAGAAGTTCTGCAATATTACCGAGCATAGCTTCGTAAACATTTAAGAACACGTAAACATTTAAGGATTCTTCCATAGTTTCTTAAACGTTTAAGAATCCCTTTCCTAGTTTCGTAAACGTTTAAGAATCCCTTTCTTAGTTTCGTAAACGTTTAAGAATTCCTTCCATGGTTTTGTAAACGTTTCAGAATGCCTTCCATAGTTTCGTAAACCTTCTAGAACTCTTTCCCTCGTGTAAACGTTAAAGAATCCCTTCCTTAGTTTCGTAAACCTTTAAGAACATGTAAACGTTTAAGAATCCTTTCCTTAGTTTCGTGAGCCTTAAAGAGCACTTTCCTTCGTGTAAACGTTATAGAATCTCTTCCTCAGTTTCGTAAACCTTTAAGAACATGTAAACGTTTAAGAATCCTTTCCTTAGTTTCGTAAACCTTCTAGAACTCTTTCCCTCGTGTAAACGTTTAAGAATCCCTTCCTTAGTTTCGTAAACCTTTAAGAACACGTAAACGTTTAAGAATCCCTTCCATAGTTTTGTAAACCTTTAAGAACACTTTCTCTCCTGTAAACGTTTAACAACCCCTTCCTTAGTTTCGCCAACGTACAAACAACTCCTTTTCAACGTTCGTGGTCTCTAGCAGTACAAACACCATTTTCATTCACTTTCATTTTCTACCGCGGTGACCTGCGGCTGAGGTCTTCTTTTTTTTCCGTTTGTTTGCGTTACTTGTCTGTTCTTTGTTTGTTTGTATAATGTTCTTGAACAGGTCAGTCTTCATATGTGTTTCGTTATGATTTTAAGTTTATCCAGTACTTCGAATTCATGTTGTTGTTTTTGTTGCAGTTTAGTGAGCAAGGTTATTTTGTAACGATTATACCCTCAGGAAATGGAAGCTTTATTTGTTGTTGTTGTTGTTGTCGTCCTTGTGCCTCAATGAAAAAAAAATATTCTGTAGCTAACACAAAATCTCAGTAAATGGAATCACGTCCCTGAAAACGGTCTTTATTGATCTCAGAATTGTAAGAAATGGATTCTTTTGGTCGTAATCGTCAATTCCTTATCCTGTATTGGCCGCAATGGCATATTATCTTCATTCAATTCCCTCGGGATTTCAAGTCTTCCAGATGAAAGCTTATCCAAAATATTGTGGAATGAAAATAGTCAGAGGTCATTACTGCCATTAACGTTATTTGCAAAATGACATGGTTCAAATTCTTCTCATATCTTATGACCTATTCATGTGATGTAGGTAATATTTGCAAGGCAGACAATATTATATGATTGACTTAAAAATGGAAACTGGCCTTGTAGCAACCATCCTTACTAATTATTTAAACATTTATTAGTGGAAAGGTTATTTATTCATCTGTTGTAAGGCAATTAGACGGTTAACGCGATCAAGAGACGTTAAAATATAAGTAGAGTTAATAAAAAGATTACCTGAAGAATGACGACTAAAGAAAAAAAAGATACAAGTCTACGGTTGGTTACACGACAAATACATTAAGAATATTTGAAACTGACTAAACCTTTTGTCATTTCAGCAACGAAGAGGCGAAGATTCCCTGGCAAAAATCCATTAAGCAAGCGGAGCTTAGAAGATTTTTACCGCACTGTCGCAAGCGTCTGCACACACACACACACACACGCACACACATACACACACACCGTTAGGTAGACTTGCGGCGCCGCAACCACACTTCTCCAACGTTGCGGAAAGTTCAAGGATATACTGAGGCAACGTTGGAGAGGTTCCCTCTCCCACCCATCCCCAGACCCTTTCCCTCCCTCCAGCTTCCAACCAACCCCATCACCTCCATTTCCCACTCTTATAGTTCCAAATGCTCAAGCTCTTTCCTCCCTCCCATTCCGTCTACCTTAAATTTCCCTATCCTAGTAGGTACCCATATATCCACATTTCTGTCTTTTAGTGTTGTGGATATTCTTGTAATCCCTGTTTATCCTTTCATTTTTTGGATGGCACATCCTAAACCTGCTCTTGGTGATCCTCCTGTCCTTTGGATGATACATCCTAAATTAGTCTCTTACGCCCTGAGCCTGGCCACTCCTCGTTTTCTTGGATAATGCTTTCTAAACTGATCCACTATCCTAATCCCCGTCTGCATTAACATTCTCTGAAAAGTACTTCCTATAGTTAAAAGTTAAGTATATCTTAGTTTTACCAGACCACTGGCCCGAAGGATTAGATATTTTTCGTGGCTAGGAACTAATTGGTCACCTAGCAACGGGACCTACAGCTTATTGTGGGCTCCGAACCACACTATATCGAGAAATGAATTTCTATCACCAGAAATAAATTCCTCTGAATTCCGCGTTGGCCGAGCCGGGATTCGAACTTCTGACCACCTGATTGGCAGCCGAGCGCGAAAACCACTCGTCCAGCAAAGAACTACTTTCAATGGTATATAAGTGCTTTTTCTCCGTCTCTACCCAATTCCCGTCAATACCTCGTCTTACGGTTAGTGTTTCCCAACCCTGCTCCTTCTCCTTCAGTCCTGTCTATTCTCGCTTCATTTGAATAACTCTTCCGAATATGATTTGTGTCTGTTGTTTCCCTTTGTTCATATCTTTCATTTCCGTCTGTATGTGTCTGTCTGTCTATCTCTCTTTGAGTATTTTCATTTTCGTCTGATCTATCCTCCTCTTCCTTTCCTCTTCCATTTTTTCTGCATTTCCTTTATTTGTTATAAAAAAATACGGAATCCTTAAGATGAATAATTATCAAAAAGGACGTTACATTTCACTAATTTAATTCCATCGTGTTGAATATATTTGGTCTACCAAAGCTAAGCTCTCTCTCTCTCTCTCTCTCTCTCTCTCTCTCTCTCTCTCTCTCTCTCTCTCTCTCTCTATTTTCTATATATATATATATATATATAATGAATATTTATATATATATACATATATATATATATAATATATTATATATATATATATATAGATATATATATATACATATATATATATACATATATATATATATATATATATATATATTAGATATATATATTATATATACACACACATATATATATATATATATATATATATATATATATATACATACATATATATATATATATATATATATATATATATATATGACTGGTAAAAGTGTTCTGTAACAACAGAATTCCATATAATAAAAGGAGCCCATAAAAAAACACCAAAATGTAGAGAGAAAAGTACTATATTTCAGAGACTGCTGTCTCTCTCTTCAGGTATATGAATGAGAAAAGTTTTACAGAAAAGGTGGTATTTATACCAAGAGATTCGTCCACAAGTAAGCCAATTTAGGTCACCCCGCTGATAAATCTTCCTTTAATCTTCTTAAGCGTGGTTGAATGAACACTGCGTCGACGATGTCCGATGTCCAATTCCCTTTTGAGATGTTCATTACCTGCTTCTCTTTTATTAAGGCCGATTCCATCATTTGACTCTTGTACGGCAGTTGCTGCTATAAATTACACGTGACATATTCCAGTTTATTCTATGGTTATGTTCATTTATATGATTGAAAATAGCTGAGTTCTGTTGTCCATACCTAACTGACCGTTTGTGTTGTATTAATCTCTGGGGAAGTGATTTACTGTAAATCCGATGTAAGATTGGTCACAGTCCTGGCATGGGATCTCATATACCCCAGAGTCTTTGGGCGATGTCTTTTGTTGGACGTTAATCAGGGATTTGGCTAAGGTATTTGGGTAGGTAAATGCAAAAGGGTTGGATTTCCCAAGGGTGTGAGTTACTCTCTTAATCGTCTCCAGGTGGGGAATTTTTATTTTATTGTTGGGTGTGTCTCTGGTCTTGTCTTTAGGGGGTCGGTAGAAAATTACGTTTGCTTTTTGAATTGCTTTCTCAATTATATGGTCAGGATACTTTAAAGATGAAAGTTGCTTGCGAATTAGTTCAAATTCTTTTCCAGGAAATCTGGGGAACAAATTCGTAAGGCTCTTAAGAATAGGTTGCTAGCTAGACCTATCTTGATAGTATTGTCATGATAGCTAAAGTAGTGAATATATGAAAGTGAGAACGTTGGTTTTCTGTATATGGTAAATTTGTATTCTGTCGTGTCTCTGATTATTAAAACATCAAGAAAAGGAATTTTGTTGTCTGTTTCCCATTCAACTTTAATTTGATGCTGGGCACTAATGCGTTTAATTTTGAGAGGAATTCATTAAAATTACCCCACTTATTATCCCAAAATGTTAGTATGTCATCCACGTATCTCATCCACAGCATGTTTTTGGGTTTTATTGCATTTATTACTGTAGTTTCAAAGTATTCCATGTACAGATTGGCTAAAATAGGACTTAAAGGACTATACCCATACTACACCCGAATTTTTGCTTGTAGAATGATTCCCCGAATGAAAATACGTTATTAGATGCACATAATTCAACTAACTTTATTATTTTGTCAAGTGCCATACCTAAACTGACCTAACGGTCAGTTAGGTATGGACAACAGAACTCGGCTATTTTCAATCATATAAATGAACATAACCATAGAATAAACTGGAATATGTCACGTGTAATTTATAGCAGCAACTGCCGGTACAAGAGTCAAATGATGGAATCGGCCTTAATAAAAGAGAAGGCATGGTAATGAACATCTCAAAGGGAATTGGACATCGGACATCGTCGACGCAGTGTTCATTCAACCAACGCTTAAGAAGATTAAAGGAAGATTATCAGCGGGGGTGACCTAAATTGGCTTACTTGTGGACGAATCTCTTGGTATAAATACCACCTTTTCTGTAAACTTTTCTCATTCATATACCTGAAGAGAGAGACAGCAGTCTCTGAAATATAGTACTTTTCTCTCTACATTTTGGTGTTTTTATGGGCTCCTTTTATTAGATATATATATATATATATATATATCATATATATATATATATATATATATATACACATATATATATATATTATATATATTACGTGTGTGTTTGTATGTATATATAAAGATTCCTCTGGTATAGTTAGAACCAATCTATTTGAATTTTTCCCGGTATTCGAAGGTAAAGAATATAAGCCATCGTGTCAAAACGTCTCGTAGACAACTTATACTCGTGTTAATATTTTCATTTAGTAACAATATAATAAATAATAATAACCACATTCACTTATAACCAAAACTAACTATAAGACAGATTCATTCAGATGAATGATCATTTTTAATTTTACTCTCTGTTTCTTTTAGAAAATGAAATAGTGGAAGAACAATATTTTCCAGAATAGATAAAAACTGGCTTGTTTTACTGCAACCTGCTGGCCATTTTTGACTTGATCAAGGTGATTTTTAATTTTTATTTAACAGTAAAGTAAGTCTTCCACTTTAATTTGTAAAATAGAGAGGAGTGTTGCATGTTCGTCCTTTCGGATTTATCACTAACGTATTTTTTCAAGGAGCTCAAATCTTTTGAAGTACATAATTGATCTTAAAAAAATGGCAACAAAAATAGAAAATGTCTCTTTTTATATCAGCCAAAAATCGAGGCTTTCCCTTCTCAAATTATATTTCCACTACTTCATTTGATTACATCTTGTGACATTAAAAACTTAAAGCAACACTTTTTGTTAAGTAAAACATCCCAGCGTTTTGTTTTTGATGTAAAGAAAATCGAAAACTTTTAATGGAAAGACCTATTCAGATTTTGCAATTACTACCATTATGATTAACACACGTCGCTTGAAGTTGAAAAACTTACTTCAGTCGATTTTTAAAGCAAAAGCCATTTTCAAAGAGTGGCCTATTTTACTTTTTGTCTTCAACTAACCCATAAAAATTAATTTCTGATACTATTTCCACATTTTAAACTCAATAATCTCGGTTCGTCATTTCAAAATCTCATGCTCTCACAATATTCTTAAAAAGTCACTGTAGTCATTTCTAGTTCTTAGTATGATTTTAAAAAATAAAAAGAAAATACTGTAGAAATTACATCTTATATTTTATTACGTTTACTTTTGTGAAATGTTACCTTGATGCTTTGCTGTAAATTAGGTTGAATATATATATATATATATATATATATATATATATATATGTATATGTATATATATATATATATATATATATATATATATATACATATATATGTATATATATGTATATATATACATATATATATATATATATATATGTATATATATATATATATATATATATATATATATAGAGAGAGAGAGAGAGAGAGAGAGAGAGAGAGAGAGAGAGAGAGAATGTAAAAATAATGCACAAATATATATATATATATATATATATATATATATATATAAAGATATATATATATATGAATAAGCTTATATCTGTAAGTGTCCGGTTCAGGAATTTCATCCTTAAACACCAGTGGTAGAATGTTTGTAGGAGTAACATTAATGTGTACACAGCAAGTACAAACTTACTTAAAAAGCCGTTTCGATCTCCAGAACAACATCCAACCTGACTTGTGCCTTTACAATCTAGGACATGTCAAATTCAGCCTTAAACGAAAGAAGAAGAAAAAAAACACAGAAACCGGTTTTGTGATTACGAAACAGGTTCAACCCCCAACTTCAAAGGCTGAACCCCAGAGGTTGGAGCAAGGTTGTATCTGGGCCATTTCCCTCCTCCCAACCAAACCCCATCCAACCCCACCTTTACATCTCTCTCTCTCTCTCTCTCTCTCAAATGCCACTTTTAACTTTCGTGCAATTGGTCGAGAGATTCAGATGAGATTGGTTGTTAGATATTTAGTGGAACGTTTGTCCAGGTTATGAGAAACAACATATTGACACAAAACTCAGGGACTGGCAGGAAGGAAAGTTTGTATGTGTTCGTGCGTGTTTGCGCGAGTGTGTCAGGATTATAAGCTTTCATTGAAATCAAGTATACTCACCATTTACAGTAAGTTCTTACGTCCTTTAGACCATTGCTTCACCTCCCAGGAAATACTTACTCAGTGCTCACAGACAAAAGAAAAAAAAAACGCTAATAACAATTCACTTATAAGGCTTCTTTCGTCACCATTCTCACCAGGGACGAATTTAGTACTTAGTACATACCTTTTGTTAATTGTATAATATTGGGCGGCCCTTCAATATTCGGAGATACTTTAGTGGTTTAGATGTGCATTAACTTGAGATAGTTGAATTTTGATGTCAGGCTGACAGTAGGCAGAAGGTAAGGAAAAGTTCATCAGAAATACGATGGAAGTAGAATAGAGCTGATAAGACCAAACAGCTCTTTTTCTGGGACACTAGTTGACTTTCTCATGAATGTTTTCTTTCAAATTGATTTACTTAAATAGACGAACACGCAAAGATGGATTATATAGTTCAGAGGAAATATCATCCAGTTTTGAACTTTATTATGTGTGAATTTTAAAACAAATCTGCATTTATACATTAAAAAATCAAAAGAATCGTTCAAATCAATACCCTTTTTAAATTACGTTCCACTCAGACAAAGACAGATTCCCATAACGTAACAAAGGTGAGGAGCCAAGAACACACCCTCTAGAGTGACCCACCCTTTTTAGAACGATTGTTTTTTGTTTTACGGTTGTAGTTGGTCATAAACTCCTCGTGCCGTATTCTCCGCTCACTTTTGGAACCAGTCTGTGTTGTTCAACAACTCGATGAGGGACGTTTACCGAATTTTTTTTTTTGAAGAGGGGAAGGGGGGTGAGGGATGGCTCCCTGGTTCTGGAAATAATGTGAGTCCTTTCTCATCCTTCCAGTTTGATTTCAAAAATGCTCGGCTGCTTGCAATCGGAAGGTCACGGGTTGCTTTACGATCTGAGTCTCTCTCTCTCTCTCTTCTCTCTCTCTCTCTCTCTCTCTCTCTCTCTCTCACGCACACATAATTTAAGTGATGGCTCACAAGTTGTTTATCCTTGAGATACAATCATATAGGTGTTAATACTGTGCACCCAGAAGATGAATAAACAAATATCAATTTCCTGTCTGAAAATCTCAAAAATGTACCGCTCCCGGCAACTGAAATTTACTTAAGGTAAACATGATTGTGTCTGCATGAGAGAAATTATATATATATATGATATATATATATATATATATATATATATATATATATATATACACATATTGTATGTGTTGGATGTATATTTCCGTGCAAATTCATATGGATTTAGAACGTTTTCTCAAAATTTCCATGGTTACCACTAATTATTTCTAACCTAGTACTGGACTAGTAGTTTTATCTCTGTCTGTCTGTCTCTCTCTCTCTCTCTCTCTCTCTCTCTCTGTGTGTGTGTGTGTGTGTGTGTGTGTAGTGTGTGTGTGTGTTAGATGAATGAAGTGGCATCATCAAACTATAATAATAGAAAGTGAAATGGGACAATCAAACAACAAAACCACATTGATAAATATTATCCCTTCGAGCTGTTAAATTAGCAACAACATATTGTATGAATGTATTCAAAGAATGTAGAAGTATGGCAAGGGAGATAAAGGGCAGCATGAGATTTCTTAACTCCAAAGCATATTTTATAAGGAAGGGAAGAGGGAAGAAGTAAAGGTAGATAAAAAATAAATACAGAAATTTGGAGAACACAAATATTTAGAAGCACATACAGTTTCGGAGCGCCATTAAAACCAGCTACTGACGAGGGACCGTGACGCTGCGAAACTGTCCTAGCTTTAAATATATTTGTTCCCCAATTTGTGGTTGTTTTTTTTCAAACCTCAAAGGTCGATACGAATCTTTCTTCATAACGTTAGATGCATTTAATGGCATTTTCTTACATTCTTCGACGATCAGGATTTTAAATGCTTTATTCATAAGGTTATGTATTGCTCTTACCTTCATATTTGTTCCTGCATATACAACGTTCGCTGATGTTAAATATTAGTACCGTTCATTGATAGTTCTGTGGTAAAAACATTGAAATGATTTGATTATAAAGGCTACTGTAAACTATCAGAGGAAACCATTTATGGGATTCTTGAGCATCCGGTCAAATAGAAAAAAAACGAATAGTTGACATTTAAGACACACCCAAAGAACCAACAGCAGAGGGGGGAGGGGGGGAAGGTCTCTCTCTCTCTCTCTCTCTCTCTCTCTCTCTCTCTCTCTCTCTCTCTCTCTCTGGCTGTCTCAGTGGATCTGTATATCTCTCGCTCTGTCTGTCTGTCTGTCTGTCTCTGGCTGTCTCAGAGGATCTGTATATCTCTTGCTCTGTCTGCCTCTCTCTCTCTCTCTCTCTCTCTCTCTCTCTCTCTCTCTCTCTCTCTCTCCTTTACTTGAGAAGAAGACAAGTGACCTCACGGTGTACTACTGGGCGGATTCCTCTGCTCTTATGAAATATCAGCTACCTGGGTTACCTCACCATGACGCAAGTACAACAGTTATTCTTTGCTCTTCATTCAAAGCCGATAAAACTAATGGGGTTACCTCTCTCTCTCTCTCTCTCTCTCTCTCTCTCTCTCTCTCTCTCTCTCTCTCTCTCTCTCCTCTCTCTCTCTCTCTCTCTCTCTCTCTTAGGAAAAATATTTTTAATAGACCTATTTCTTTAACGATATTCTGAAAGCCATGAGATGTGTACACTGAAACTGGGATTAAAACTTTCAGTTACATATATTTTTTATTATTTATATTTACGCTGCCACATTTTGGACTGGAATTAACAACGGCTTGAAACTAAGTTTCAAGAACTGGAATTAGTTTCTTTTGGACTCTAAATATATTACTATTGATTTACATTTTATTCTCGTACCATGTATTATGTTCTAAGAAGAAAAAATATGCATAAAATGCGCTGGACAAGTATATTACATGTATATTACGGTAATATTTTAATGGGCTATTTAAACGTGAAAATAATTTCTCTTGAACTCTATATACTTTTGTTTATATATATCTTATATTTAGATGCCATGCTTTGTATACCATGAGGAAAAACTATACATAAAATTAACTCGACAAGGATATCACAAACTAGTTTTTACAATGATATTTTAATGATTTATTTTTGCCTCTGTGCCCTTTATTCACAACTAACCGCTGCAATTTTAACCACGTGACGTGTGGAGAAACCTTAGTTTCAGTCTCAACAAGGAGGGATCCGATCTCTAGCACACTCGGGACACGTGCAAGATTTTTCCCTCTCGCATAAGTTGTAAATATTGTATTCCTAAGTTTTAACGTAAATTAAGACGTGCTAAAATCTACAGTCAAATAGAACCTTGCTTCACCAACGATAATTTAAATAGATATGCTTTGTTTTATTAGAAATTATTTTTCTGTACTGTTTAACTTGAACACTATTTATTTTTTACATTTTCATTCTAATGGATAAATCATGAATGTTGTATCTTAAAATTCCTGTATCTTTAAATCAACGCAAAACACCTTTTTCAGACCATTTTAGGTTCTTACATAGACCTTTCCTACCCCCCAAAAGTGATAAAAACAAAGTAGTTTGTAGGCTTACTCCTCGAGTAAGCGAAAATTAAGTTATGAAAGGCACTCTCCTATATAAGATACTTAAGGATTTGAACCAATTCTAGGCGTTACAGAGAAGAAATCTTGGTGCATGTTAGGCTTCCAGCTCTAAACGTGATTATTCCACTTTCATTGAAGCACAATCATCGCTGACTGAAATAACCTTTGAAGAATATAAGTGTTGCCCGCTTCTTTTTCCGTCGCAGCCACACCTTTCGGTTTCTTTGTTTCTTCAGTCTGGACATCCTGTTTAGGTTTGTCCGCTTCTATCGTATTATTATTATCTATTATTATTAAAGCTCACAAAATATCATGGAACAAGCTTTAAAAAAACCAGTATTTTTCAAAAAAGTTTCCATAGACAATGGACAAGTTCAAAGGGAGAGGCAGTGTTTGGTTTATTTCAGACTGACGTCCCGTGTGACTGAGTCAACCATTAACCAAACAGAATTACAATGAATTACAAACCAAGATAGCAAATAACGAGTGATATCTTTATGTAAGAGCACGGTGTCTTGGCCATTGTTTATACACACACACCCAATCCACCCTTCCAAGCCAGTTTTTGTTCCCGATACTTATCATTGTTAACTTAAAAAATTCATTGCGAATTTGAATTCTCCCGGTACTTCTCGACAGTCGTTATTCTGCAGTTTCATCTCAGTGATGTAATCGTTCTTTGAGTTGTATTGCACAGACAAGACTTATTCATTCTAGATTTCGTAAAACTTATGGCCTACTTAGACCTAGTACAGCGCAGTAGTCCAATTGAAGCCAGACAATAGGTACTGTCCTGCAGAGATGCTGGGTCACTGACCTGAATTTAGAGATTCTTTTTTCTTCTTGGCATAATGAAACATTGACATCTGATATACAACTTGGCGGTGCGCGAATCACAGAAAGGTTAACCCAAATGATATAAAATATTACAAGATGGTTCTTTAAGTTAACAAGACAGCTGTGATTTCTACATCCGAATCGCGGCTATGACCTCGCGTTCTTGAGGTTATCTTTTGTATGTACTCTACTGTTTAAGTAATGTCAGGAACTCTTTTATTCACGGGATGAATTTCATATGTATATATTTTGTGAAAATGTACCTAATGTTTGTAACCCTTTTGTATAATCCTTTGAAACGAAATGAACACAATTTGTATAAATAAGTAAAATTATTTTGGATGTATATCACGTAATTTTTCTTATGTTTTGTTACATGAAATCATTAAAGTGTTTTCCACAAGACAACTATTTCTACCACACTCGCAATTAAACTAATGAATTAAGATGATCTCAGGGCATAAAACGTCCACAGCATTAATCAGTTCATATCTTTTTTGTAATACCTCTTTTATACTTTTACATAGCTATTCCTAGATCTTCCTCTCCTTTCTAACTCTTCTGGGTTAATTGTACACTATTTTCACTAACCTGTCAGCCTCCATTCTTTCCACCTTTGCAAACTATCTTAAAACACTCTGGTTCATCATTTCAACTATACTCAACTGTTTACCACTTCTAAATATCATCATGGTCTCTTTTGTAATTCTCCTTATCTCATAAATAGTTTGATAGGTTATCTCAGTAGCGTTATTTTTACGAGAACGGCCTGCTAGTTTTTTTTTTTTTACCTATTTGAGAATCACTTTTCTCTCACATCCCGCCATCGTCCAGTATAATTTCTCCAAAATCAACTAGAATTC
>NC_087200.1:29844370-29874370 GCF_015104395.2 Macrobrachium nipponense
TTAAGGGACAACTTAAAAACACACTAAAGCACCAGTAAAAAAAGTATTGTTTATGATTACGTACATCGTTATCAAATTAGTATGATTATAAGTAGATGGCAAGGTAACCTCGAGTGTGGATTCTAGCGGAAATTTAACTGAACCATGTAGTCGGTGCAATAATATTAATGACTGTTTCTTGCTTTTATATCTTGAGGTAACCTGTCCATGTAAATTATTAAAATTATTATAGTGGACTATTTTAAATGGGTTTGTTCTTTTGTTTCAGTTACTACAGGCTACTCGGACGTCCTCTCGAAGGTAACTATCTAGCTCGTTGTTATGCAGTGACGTTATATTTGTGATATTTCAGTCACGCTGTTATTAGGTACCCAAGAAGCTGTTTTTCAAAGGACTGGGTATAAACATGTTCAAAAAACAAAACCTGGCAATGTGCTAGAAGAGTTTGTATCAGTCCTGCTTCTTTGCGTAGGCATGTTTTCTCAATTATTTATTTATTCATTTATCTTTTTTTGCTGAAATGTTTTCGTATGGTGTTCTTCATTCATAAAATATTTACAGTAATGCTTTACCTTTTACTGTTTTATTCATTATTAATTGCGGTAACTATAGAGGACTTTAGCTAAGTTTCTTACATTCAAAGGCTATTTAGAGTAAGGACGTTAATCTGAGTGATATATTTTCCTCTCCAAATCAAGAAAAATATGTTAACGTGACATATTTTCGTAATTTTTAATTTCATGCGAGTTTTAATTCATACTCCATTTATTTAATAAATATGGCGGGGCCAAATTATCGTTACAGAGACAACTATGAGGATAGAATAGAGTCTCAGTTTCATTTTTGTACGGTCATAGAAATGGTGCTGGACTGCTTATAATCTATTTTAAGGGCAATTTTCCTATTAAGTCTATCATGCCATTCAAAATTCATATCTGCATGGGCATATTGTTTTTGAAATCGTTGTTTTATTGATAAAACGATTCCAGTGAAAATTCATAGACACAAGAAACTTACAATTTTACTCGAGGCCGATTATTAGATTTATAAAAAAGGAATATAGGAAAGGAATTCAGTCAGTAATACTGACAATAAAAGTGAAGTACGATTTGATTGAAGTGACTGTAACCGCTGATGCATCACGTAGCATTATATTTTCGTTCATGTGATTACCCCTTGCCCTCGTACATATATTCATAAGATCCGTGGGGGCGAGGAGGGTTGGGTAGTGTCGTCAGTGCACCTCATGCGGTCCATTGTAGGTATGAATTACTTGTTCTTTGCAGCGTGCCTTCGTCCCCTACCTGGAACTCCTTTCGTTCCTTTTACTATACCTCCTTTTATATTATCTTTCTTCACATTACTTTCCAGGCTCTCCTAGTAACTGTTTCATAGTGCAACTGCACTGTTTCCCTCCTGTTACACCTTTCAAACCTTCTACTGTCAATCTCCGTTTCAGCACTGAATGACCTCATGAGTCCCATTGTTTAGCCTTTAGCTTAAATGCTATATTCTTTATTCTTCCACTGCTTTGTTGATAAAAGAATGGTTTGCACCGGTCAGTCCCATTTCGAAGTCTAATTTGTTCTTATTTAGGGAATATCGTATATCAACGTGGAATTTCGATAGAACAATCCGAACCGTATTTTGATCCATCCCTAAATGCAGTCGAGCTGGATCCATTTTGAAAATACATTATAAAATGCAGATCAGATCTGAATCCATCTTAAAATGTAGTATTCATTTCTGTAACCGTATCAGAAGAATGTAATTAACTCCTAATTTGTACACGAGCTACTCTTCCACGCAGTTACACGCAATTCTGAACTTTTGAAATGCCCTGCGAATGGATAGACTGACCTTACTTTCAGATATTACTGTGTAAAAGTCGTATAATTTTGTTGGCGGAGGCAGTGAGATATCAAATAATGTATAAAAGGCTTGGTTTTGGTCAGTGCACATAATGTAGTGATACGATGCCGGCTCATTACAGGAAAGTTATCATTGTGTCATAAAAATCCACAATTATATATTAGAGTATATTACTATGTAAAACAACATAGACTTTCGGACACCTGAACGGTGTTGCTCATCAGTGGTGACGTTAAAATGTTAAGTGAGAGGCTAGTTTCCTTATGAACAACTTCTAAAAAGGTGGGCTAGGCGAGAAGGTAACAGCCCATCATCGAAATGCTGTTCATAAGGAAACTAGCCTCTCACTTAACATTTTAACGTCAACATGATGAGGAACACCGTTCAGGTGTCCGAAATTTTAAGTTATACATAGTAATATTCTCTAATATACAATTGTGGATTTTCATGACAGATTATTCTTCATGAGATTGTGAATGTCTTAACAAAATTATTATTATTACTAATCTGTGGGTTATTCGAGGGGTTAACGTTCTTTAACTCATAAAATCTGACTTGGTTGTACAGCTAAAGCAGTTTTTTCTGGTTCCATGGGTGTGCACGACAAAAGTTTCACTTTATTCACCATGTATCCACAACAGTTCCTTGCTGCCTATCTTTGAAGCGTTTTTATAAGATTTTCCAGGTTCTGCATACTGTACTCACCTTCTTGTGTGTCTAAATAATGATCTTCTGTTCCATCATGCAAGTGCATCTCAGTTTTCTTTATTAATTCACCGAACCTCGAATTCCGTCATTTCATCAGTCTTGGCTTTGATATTCTCCTTTTAATTGCATGTACCTGCAAGAATCTTAACTAAATTATTGACCCCATCATGAATTTTGCTTGCTGCTTGTCAACTCCTTACACTTTGGTTTCTTTAACCCAAGTCAATTTTTGTCCATCTCATGTGCAACTTTCACTTTTTTCTTATCAAATCTAGTTCTCGTAATTATATCTATAGCTACGTTTTGCATCATTTCTCTCCAGCTGAAAATATCTTTTATTTCACCGTCTATTTGACCAGATAATAAAATATACCTACGACACTCCAGTCCTCAACATTATATACACAAGTTGGCTCTTCCATGCATTTGGCATTTCATCAAATATAATTTTGAGCTGACATAGAAACCGCGTATTTCCAACTATCAAGGTCTTTCTAGAAACATTTTATGGAAGACTCGCCGTCATCGATTACTCAAGCAGTACATAACTGCCATCTATGCTATCTCCCTTATCAATTTCCTTTGAATTATAATCACTCTGTTAAACAACCCTTTCAACTTCTTCAAGCCTTGCCCAGCTCAGATTCATTCTCTCCCATAAACTTTCCCTTCCACTAATGATCTTCGTTCCTTTAATTGTATTTTATTACTATTAACTTTCTCCTGCCACAATTATTTCACTCAGCATCTGTCTTTCTTGATTCAAGTTAAACCTCTTCCATGGCCCAGGATGCCTTGGTCGTTACAGCCACAGTTACTCTTGTTCTCGTAATCGTGATCGCCTTGCCCTGGTCATGAAGTGCTATGATATTCAGCTTTCTCATTAAACTATTATATAGTTACTCTCTTCGACACCATATTGACTCACATCTAGTACCTCGTGACTGAATTATTGTCCCGTGAATACACAATGTAGAGCTACAAACCCCATTCCCTCGGCCACTTGATAAATTCCACATAATGTAGAACTGCGACACGTTTTTTTTTTTTTTTTTTTTTTTTTTTGCCGGAATCCTACAGGATTAAACGAGTATTTTAGTAGGACAGGTCTGTTACCTCCTTTGGAGTTCAATTTAACTTTTCATTTTAACTTCCTCATTATTTATTTTGCTTCATTTTCCGACATGGACTCGATAACTTCATCTGCGTTGAGAATATGATATTATATGAAATGGCTGCCTCTTCTAAACATGTATGGATCATATTCCCAATTATGCTATGAGTAAGAGTGCTGTGGTATGTTTAATTACTGAAGTAGACTGTTATGTAATAGTAATAGCTCGTACAGAGACTTGTCAAAATAGCGCGCGTATGTAACGGGAAAATGAGTAGTGTTTTGTAATGCACGTTACCTTTGTGAGACTATTTGAATAAGATCCATTGCTTCTCGTTTTCTCTGTTGAAGATATTTTTGTTTTGATATCTAAAAGTTTAAGAGATTTGCTGCATGAATGGGCTGCTATCACTCAAGATATTTGCTGCATGAATGGGCTGCTATCACTCAAGATATTTGCTGCATGAATGGGCTGCTATCACTCAAGATATTTGCTGCATGAATGGGCTGCTATCACTCAAGATATTTGCTGCTATTTGGGCTGCATGAATGCTGCTATCACTCAATATGGGCTGCAAGCAAGATATTTGCTGCATGAATGGGCTGCTATCACTCATGCTATGAAGGGCTGCTATCACTCAAGATATTTGCTGCATGAAGGGCTGCTATCACTCAAGATATTGCTGCATGAATGGCTGCTATCACTCAAGATATTTGCTGCATGAATGGGCTGCTATCATCAGAAGTAATTTGGGCTGCATAAGATATTTGCTGCATGAATGGGTCATCACTCAGATAGTGGGCTGCATGGATGGTGTCTGCTACACTCAGATATTTGCTTGAATGGCTGCTATCACTCAAGATATTTGCTGCATGAATAGGCTGCTATCACTCAAGATATTTGCTGCATAAATGGGCTGCTATCACTCAAGATATTTGCTGCATGAAATGGGCTGCTACACTCAAGATATTTGCTGCATAAAATGGGCTGCTATCACTCAAGATATTTGCTGCATAAATGGGCTGCTATCACTCAAGATATTTGCTGCATGAATAGGCTGCTATCACTTACTGTGTTGTCCGAAGTTTGTCCCAAATTTCATTAAAGGTCAAGTGAACATAAGTGATGACCCTCCCGACTACTGATCAGATTATACGTAGTCCTACCGGCTGCTCTATGAGCAAGAGCCCGTGCTGGCATAAGGCCAGCTTAATCTCAAACAACAACAACATATGTAGCTCAGTTTCCATGACATAGAGATCCACTGTACGATACCACTTGTTGCTAAAATGGTTTTCAAATATACTTATTTGTTGCAAGTTTTCCGTTTTCCAAAGATAGCAAAGGAAGGCAGTGAAAAACTGAAATATGACTTTCGGTTTATTTACAAAAGCTTATTTCTAAACAATGAAAAAATAAGAATGACAGGATTCTTTCCAATTTAATTGCCCTGACTACTGTAGTCAGAACACGTAGGAGAATAAATGCTGAATGTTTGTATCTGATGGAGACAACATAGTATTTATAATTATATTTTCAAGGTAATTTGTCAGTTTTTCCACTATAACCAAAACAAAGTATAAGAGAATATTTAGAAGTAAAAAAGTAACATACAAGCTTAGGAAAAGAAGCATTTATATCTCCTATCATTTGTACATACAGTATCAATAGTCAACATAATTTCATGGACGAACAAAAAAAAAAACACACACACAGGAGAATGGCTCCAAGTAAGAAGTATTCCTTTGTATTATCATAAACGTTATTATATATTTCAAGCTTTTCAGCAATCAAAGTACGCTTACACCGAACTTGCACATTCAGGCATATGCTGTATTGGATATGCTATTATTCATAAAAAAATGAGAGTGCCACTGTACTGTTTCAGTGAATGCTGAATGGCCTTGGCAAACACAATATATATATATATATATATATATATATATATATATATATATATATATATATATATATATATAATATAATCTGTGTATGCTACAGTAACAATTTCAGAATGTATTAGGTAAGTGAGCATGCATCCATGCAAATGCTAAATAGGTCTGTATGGAAGAATGACAAAAAATAAGGAAATGAGTAATAACAATATTAAAAAAGATTTTTCAGAAATCTCACAAGCCGACAGTATATTATTGTTCATGCAGTCGACTGGACATGCAAAGCACGTGGGTTTTCTGAGAAAGTCTGAAGAAAAATTTAGGAGAGAAAGGAAAGGCAAAACAAGAAACGAAGACAGAAAACGGGGGAATCAAAGGAGAAGCTCTTCAGTTGATGGACGTCTGCGAGAAATCTCTTCTGTTTCCGAAATCAACGCGTCCATCGTTGTTGGTGTCTTCGTACACAGCATCGAAGAGAGGATTCCCAACGTACCAGTCCTTGCTGTGGATAAAAACGAGGGAGAATAAAGGCGAAATACGTTGAGGGAATGAGAAAGTAGCAACAGTAGCTGTGCATGCTCCATTCAAGAGAGAAAACGCCAAGTTAACGATCGGGTACAGGTTCCTTTATGTCAAGTTAGCATTATTAGTATTGATCCGTGCTAAGAGATGAAATATAACTTGATGTTTGAGACTAAAGTCTGGAATTTGTCTGAGTTATTAAAGTCTGCACAAGTCTTAGATGGCTGCGATTGTAAATTCTGTCAGAACAGCAAGGCTGCAAGGTCTTATGGTTTCATTCCCTTTCGTCAAGTAATTCTTGTTAGTCTAATAATAAAAGTTGCTACTGAAGACACCGGTCGGGATTTTGGCCAGTTTATACGAGCTGCGAAGGAACGGAAATGAACCTGTCTTGAGAGTCATGCTGTAAGACTTCGGTTGTTATTGCCGAAATGTTTCTCGTATGCTGTCAACATGCACATTAGTATAGATGAACGCGGGCAGTTATGGTCCTTTTATGAAGAATTAGAATGCAAGATAAATGATTCACGATGCTCTTGCTAAACAAAACAAAAAAAGCGGAGCAGTCTAGAGATATATGTATTGCTCATTGATACGATTAAGCAGCTGGTTTCTTTGCTCCAGTGTCTTTGGCTGGAGGGGAATCTTCATATTCGTAGTCGTCAGCGAAGAGAGGGTGGTTTCTGTACCAACCAGTGCTGAAAGTGAATAATGAATTAAACATAATAATCATGACACATTATAAAAAAATGATGCATAAACAATACTATTAAAGAAAGTAGAACGATGGAAAATACGTTTCAACTTACATCCTTACACTGGTGTAACAGCGTTGTGATGTTTCACGTTGCTCAAGAAATGAAAGAATCAAGATCTTAACCTCTGTAGTACCCTTTGTTTCTCCTCAAAGAGCAATAGGTACGTGACCCTTAACCTCCAAAATGAAATCAAAGAGCAATAGGTACGTGACCCTTAACCTCCAACATAAAATAATTCCCTTTCAAGTAAACGAAGGACATATTTTGCACTAATTTAAGACTCACCACTCGTCAACATATTCGGGGTAATCGCACATCATCGTCCTTTCGTTGTAGACTTGTCCAAGACCACAGGAGGACTCCTGAGGGGTGGCGCCATTGAGGCAGACCCAGAACTTCTGACAATCGTCGACATTGGCATAAGTAGGGTGAGGGAGGGTCACTCCATCAGCTGTCACCACTGGGCTGCCAGTGCAGCAGAAATCGCCAACGCAGGCTGTTGAAACATTGTCAAATGAAGATCTAGTAACTGAATACACTGGGTTGGAGTTGTCTTTGATGAAAGATAAATTCAATTGCTCTAACACCATATTTTTTCACTTGTTCATTGGCGCGAGAAAACATAAAATATTTATTTTTTCAGTCTTGATGAGTTGGATTTTGCATTAAGTGTATTAGGATTTTCTAAAGACTTAACTACAAACTTTCCAATAAAGTTTCTTCCTCTGCTAGATCTTCACAATGTCTGAATGTTTATTGTAAATCTCTGATATAATCTATGATTAATTGCTGATACATTAGAGGTATACACCAAAAAGCAGAACTTTCAATTGTCATATCAAGTAAAATAATAAGTCTTAGACTGAAAGAAAACCAATTAACCGCTACCTGAAGACAAAACCAACCATACCAAGTTCAGTGCAGTCCCTGTGAATATTTGAAGCCATCGTTTGGAAGACCCACACCCAAGACTCCCCACTGTAATGGACCCCAAATAAATATTCTACATTCTGTATTCATTCCTAAAATGCAGATACTCTTTAGATCACGAGGTTATTCCTTTGACGAACTAGTACCCTCTCAATTAGGTATTTGCTTCAATGGTATTTACAGGAATACTCGTTAGACTCACCTCTGGCAGTTTCGCTACAGTTGACCCTATTTGCTGTTGCAGGCCAAGCGCAGTTGCCAGTTGATTCGTCGAAGTGAAGACCTGATGTGCAGTCTGTCGCTGTTGCGTGACCTTTGATACATGTGTAAAACCTGCTGCACACTGATGGATCTGGGTCGGCGAAAATGCCATTCTTGCGTGGGCAAAATTCGCTGGTGAAGGTCGCTGGTTCTGCAAAAGGCAATGCAAAAATGTAACTTAATCAGTAATCATTTTGAATGTTTTATGTTTAGTTCTGGTATATACATTTTCACTGACAAAGTCTATCCGTGGTGTTGTCACAACATTTGATGTTGTATGCTATCCTGAATAACAGCATGAGACTATCAGTACTCCCCTTAGGGTTGTCTTTACTACGGTACAACATGTCGTACATCACAAATAGGCTAAAAACAAGTCAACGGCCATTTGTGGAGAACGAACTTTTGGAAAATGCTGATCAGGCAAATAAAGCGTTGGGTAGAACTATTGATAAGCCATTGATTTGTATGCAATCTGTTTAAGGTGTATGTGCGATGAGTTAGCAGTGCGTTTATGACGTATTTTGACTATAGTGTGGACGCACCCTTACTTTTTCACATTATTCATTTCCACTAAACAAATATAACAGACACAATGGGAAACAGAATCCACGTGATATCTTACGGAGTTCTAGCCTCAGTCCGCAGTCGACGACGTACGGAGATTCGCAGGGATCAACGTGTCCAGCATCTGCCTTGAAAATGTCGAAGACCAGACCGTCGTCGCACAGTTGGGCCTTAGCGACGCCCGCTTCGCAGACCCAGTACTTGTCGCACTGGAGTTCATCCTCGTACACGCCTGAATCTTCTGGGCAGATGAATTCTTTTCCGAGCCTATTGTCACTCCTCACTAGCTGAACATCTTGGGGGAGTCCTGTGGAATATTAGAAATATAAGTATAAGGATTTGATTCCCTCGGTCTTTTGAGTGTGCATGGCTGCTCACTGAATGTGTAACGAAGTGGCCTGGTCTAGTTCATGAGTGATGAAAAAGTGTCAAAAGAAGGGAAGTGTTTAAGCCGGAGGATTATGAGCAGGTTGTTGTTCCGAAGAAATATATCTATCTATTAACACATTTTCTTGTGTTGGCTGTTATTTCTTTGCATTTTTGCATTTACACAGTACATAATGGCACCTCCTGGCACCATGGCATCATAAAACGATTCTAGCTCTTCTACCAATATGTCGGAAATCAAGTAGGAATGGATTTCTCACTTATTCATATTGCTAGGCTCCAAAAAATAAGTCAGCCTGAACGAAAATCAACGTTATACCCTAAGTTTATTCCATCCTTGATGAAGTGGCATTTTTTATTCTTTTGTTTTATTTCAAAACACAATATATAATATTTAGAAAAGATGAACATTTCAAATTAACGAAGTTAAAAAAAAAGAAAAAAAAAGGGGGTTAACATAGATACCTTACACTAACACAAAAGGGCAAGATTTACATTATAGCATTTAAGAGCACATTTAAAGAACGCACAATAAAGATTCGCCACTGTAATCAATGAAGCCTTTAATTACAATTACAATTTATAATTTATGTATACATATAAAAAGTAATTTCCCAATGTGTCCTTATTTTACTAATAATAGTTTTCTCCTTGTTTATCATTTGGATTTTATTAATTCAAATAAAATTTCCATATCAATATTAAATTTTGACTTCGTGCTATTGCCAAATACAAATAATTAAAAATCAAAATAAATGGAAAATTTCGCTCTTTTTTTGAATACATCGATAATCCGTTATGACTATGCAGATGCTTCACACTATTTATACTATAAGTAGCTAATAGGGTCGCATAACAGCCTTGTTAGAGGCTGAATACTCACACAAAAATAAAAGACATGCATTTAAAACTCTTCATGACTACACTTTGTACACGTGTCATCATCTGCGATCTTCAGAATCTTTAGTCTTAGGTTTGTGGACAGTACGCCATGTATAAAGCTGATAAACAAAACATAGTGACCGGGGGACACACAGGCACAGGCATTTAGAGGTTCACACTGAATTAATTATGGAATAAATGTACAATAGTATCTGGTCATACTTATATCAGCTACGATAATTTTTTAACACTGTTAAAACAATTCATAGCTGATATAAGTATGACCAGATACTATTGTACAATTAGAGAGTTATTGAATTCCGTGTGAACCTGTAAATGCCCGTGCCTATGTGTACCCCGGTCACTATGTTTTGTTTATCAGCTTTATACATGTGAGCAAATTCCCTGGTTTTCCGGCATTTTGAAATATTGTCATAGTTAATGCCTTCGTGTAAATATGAGTTACTCCTATTCCACAAAACTTTTTTTTTTTAATGGAGAGAACGTATGGGCCACATACCAGATCATGAATAGCACCAAACTATTTACGATAATTGCTTTCTGAAACAAGAATGAATTCCTCGGTTCAAGTAAGTTTACTGCTGTGTATGTATACCTTATTCAAAAGTATTTCTCAGTTTTTTCCCTTGGAGATTTCAATATTCCTATCTTGAATAATACCGAACATTTTTTTTTCTGCGAAACAGATATCAACCAAGATATTGGCCATTCGATCTGAATGACTAGTTACCAAGACCAATTATACTCGTCTTACTCTTGTTTAATATTGCACCCGTTGCATTGACCAGCGTTTCTCTTGTATCAACACATTTAAGCAGGTTTCCATAATAAGCATGAACATAATATGGCAATACCTCCTGATTAGTGGCTATTGTACCATTACCAAATCTTATCTTGCGCAGATGAGATAATATAGGTTTACACTTTTTAAATTAAGAAAAAAAAAAAAAAAAAAAAAAGAGGACACCTTTCCCGAGACCTAATTCTTCGATTTTTGCACGAATCTTAATGCCTTCCATCATGCTGTTTTTAATACCCTCAGTTTTGGATTTCACCTGAGTATTAAGATTTTCATTAATATATCGATCATGTTTCATAGACAATTGCTTCAATCGTGTTTGCAAAATGTATAAAAACCACATTTCTCGCTGCATAACCGTTTAGAGAAAGCAATGAGCCATTTTCTGGTTTCAAGCTTGGCTCATTCCCAAACTGTAAAAAGTTAACGTGGTCGTCCGTTCTTGAGCCAGAAGTGACTATACGTCTTATGAATGTCCTTTTACTATACAATATACTGCATATTATCTCCAGACATACCATATTATGATCAGAAAACTTAATTGGTTAAGTCTACACCGCTCTTATTTATTTATATATTTTTTTGAAGATATCGCCCGTAAAAAACCTGTCTAGACGCGATCTGTCATTTTCTCTGATATATGAATATTGAGGCAGTCCTTTATTAGTTAAGTAGTTTTCATTTAAACCAAAATGCTTAATAAGGGGACTTAAAGCTTTAGATATCAAATTCAGATTAGTAGAGCTAGAATCCCTAAGCGTTTCAAAACCATTAAAATCCCCTCCTAAGATCGTGCTATCAAGTCGGGTGTCTCAAAAAGTAGTAAAAGAGATTTTGGGAGAAAAATAATTGCCTTTCCTTCTGGTTATTACCGCATGATGGAGCGTAGATATATATATAATGTGTAGGGCACAGTCATCATATTTGATTGTGATCCCAATACTTCTACTCTCTCTATAATGTTCTAGGTTCAAAACTTCAATATCTTTATATCTTGAAATGAAGATCAATGTACCACCTTTCAATAGCTGTGAGGGATTAAACATTATGGTGAGGTTTGATGTCAATACTTGTAACATTAAATTGATTTAACGTTGTGCTCTTGAATGAGCGTAATATCTATCTTTATTATTCCTCCAATTTAATCAACGACATTAGCTTAGACTGGTTATCCACAACATTCAAACCATTTATATTTAAAGTAGCAACTTTTAAAGGAATCGTGAAATTCTGATATCGTTGTTTCTTCTTAATTTGAGTCAAATTTCTTTCTTTTGTTAGTTTCATTTTTCCAAGCCTCTCAACTTTCAAATTCCACAAGACCATTTCCAAGTTTCTGTCATCAGCGGCATTATTGTCAAAAGACATTCGTTCCTCACATTGTTGTTAGCGCCTCAGTGGCGTGATCGGTGTGGTCTTGACATCCCACCTCGGTGACCGCGAATTCGATTTTCGGGCATTCCATGGAGGGGTTATAAAGAAGTTCACCGTCGACGTGGTTCGGAAGTCACATTGAGCCATTGGTCCAGTTGCTAAATAACCACTGGTTCCATGCAAAGTAAAAACACCATACAAACAAACAAACAAATATATTGTTGTTTATGAACAACATTTCCAGGACCTTCAGCATCATTTTTATTTGCATTCTAAATCTAACTCTGAATATTCAGGTTCATATACCGAAGTAGACAGTCATTAGTGTTTTTTTCTGACAAGGATGCTGCTGAAACAGGTGACTTAATCATTTGACGGTCATTACTACCAGGTGTTTCCACAGTGTCATTTTCGCTTACTCGGAGAGTAAGCCTACAAACTACTTTGTTGTTGTTGTTCTTATTGTTGTTGTTCTTGTTGGGGGAGGTGGTGTAGGAAAGGTCTAAGGAAGAGAATAAAAAGGTCTGAAAAAGTTGTTTCGCCTTGAGTTAAACATACATGAATTTTAAAAATCGAATATTTATGATTTATTTATTAGAATGAAAATGAAAAAAAAAAGAAAAATTATGTGCGTGTTAAACAACACATGCAAATGATTTCTAATAAAATATAACGTATTTACAATTAATTTCCGTTGGTGAAAAAGGCTCTATCTCACTGTAGATTTTAGCATGTTGCAATTTACGTTAAGTTAGGAATATAATGTTTACTATATGTCCGCGAGGGGAAAATATTGTACGCGTTACGAGTAAGCTGGAGATCGGATCACGCCTGGTTGGAATTTTATGCACTATAATATTGCAAAGTGGAATTTTATGCACTATAATATTGTAAAGTGGAATTTTATGCACCATAATATTGTAAAGAAGCTTTGACTATTATAGTCTTAATACCAATCCCTGACATTCAAGCCAAGGGTAACTGACGTACCCATCTTACTATAGTGGGCGTAATGCCTGTCCGTCCGTCTGTCATTCAATCACGGCCAAAGAGCTGTTCCGATGGGCATGAAACTTGGCAGAATTTTAGTGGGGACCCATAAGATGGTTTATAATGGGATTTCATTCCTACCTCCCCCTCCCCCCTCCGAAGCGGGTAGGGGTGAGAAGGGATTCCCTGACACGAAGGTGGTTCTGCCCGTGAAACGAGGCTGATTATGCCCGTAGACTTAGTTACTTTACGAATTTTCATACATAAATCCTGTATACATAATGCTAGTATAGATTGATTATATTATGCTGGAAAATTGAGCATATATTGGTCTGTGATTATGGATAAAGTGATCACGTTTAAATTATCTGCTAAAACTACCTAATCACCTGTCATTATTGTTCTTAATATTATCAACAAGGATGAATACAAGACCCCACATAACGGAGTATATTGGCAATAATGTGTGAAATAGACCAGGGAGGGAAGAGGTAATAAATGCTGAATAGAAAGTAGATCCCGACGCAAGGGTGGGGGACTGATAATATATATCTTATATATCTAGATATATATATAGATATATATATATATAATATATATGTATATATATATATATATAATATATATATATATATATATATATTTTTATATTTATATATATATATATATATATATATATATTAATACCTTTTTCGCCTTTAATAGGAGATGGCGTGGTACGACGAACCTTTCCGGTTTCAAACAAGTGTCGTTGGTACCGACCAACCAGCCAACGCAAATAAGGCATCTTAAGAATTAAGTGGAGGAATTTATAGCCATTTTATCTCCCTGTCATGGAAACGTCTCTTTTTATGTTCCCACCTCCTCCTCCTCCTCCTCCTCCTCCTCCCGTCTCCCCTACTCCTTCCACATCCTGAGTAAGAAAAGAATCTTGTAAGTTGGTAGGAAGAGCTTGTTACCCCATGGAGTCGAGCCTAAGGCGATTATTGTCTGGGCAAGGACCGTGCCCTCTCATGTATACGGTCACCTCCAACCTGGGCCACTAGGAGCGGCTCCTATCACGGTCTCACCTAGACCGTGGCTCCTACAGAAATCAGTTAGAATTCACTAATACTTTCCAGTAATGCGCAGGCGCTTGGAAATAAACATGGGGGACTATAATGATCTTCCAGAATTAAAACCGTAGCATCAAGTACTGTGGCCATTTGCTTTTCGTTGATATTGTAAAATTGAAAATGTATTTATTGTCATTCTTAGGCGAAAGCAACAGACTGGATGGTAGTCTTCATTAATTTCATTCTTGAAAGACAATTTTCTCTCAGAGTTTCTTTTTATGTGTGCAGTCTGATACACACACACACTAGCGCACACACACACACACACACACACACACACATATATATATATATATGTGGTGTGTGTGTGTGATATATATATATATATACATATATATATTATATATATATATATGTGTGTGTGTGTGTGTGTGTGTGTTAGAGTTGTTCCTTTCACGCAAAAAAGCTACCCTCAACAAAGAGCCGACGAAGAGGCCTTTTTCAACCAATCACCTGCGTACGAAACGGCTATTTCCGAAGAAAAATGAATTATTACTAGAGCATAATCCACCGAATGAAATTGGTGTTAATTATTCACAGTACTTTCCATCGATAGTGAAAGTACATTGTGTCTATAAAAAGTCTTCTTAGATAGTGAAAGTGTTGTTGCATTTGTAAACTTCATCACTAACACCTTATGGAGTGTGTCCCTGAGGTGTTAATTAAAATTCAGGGAGGCATCGTATCCAATAGCCACGCCTGACTTACGTAAGATGGTCTTTGAAGAGCTGCTGAACTACAATTGTGTGTAGAGAGAGAGAGAGAGAACAAGGGCCGATGCTCAGTGGACCAACGCTGAAATCGAGTTTGAAAGGCATGCAGTTCGTTCCAGAAACCTCCACAAAAAGTTATACACATATATATTACAATTGCATATGTATGCACACACACACGCACATGTGTATATATATATATATATATATATATATATATATATATTTATATATATATATATATATATATATATATATATATATATATATATATATATATATATATATATACATATATGCATATTCATGATATAATACGCTATATTTTTAAAAATACTCATAATTAACGCTGGTATGAGAAATCAGTTCCTATTCGGCAGAACGTTCCAACCGGCTATACTGGTCAGGTCTCAGAAATCAAGGTTAACAAACTGTATAATTGACCAAAGATCCATACAAGAACTGACCTGACATTATCCAGCCATCAAATCTCGGCCTTCCTAAAGAAGTCAGGTTAGAGTTACAAATTTAGTTGATGGTAACTTGTTTTTTATACCAAGGACTTGGGACACGCATGCTAATCTTTTACTCGAGTTAGATGTAGCTGGCCTCAAGTCAGGACGGGTTGTTGCTCTTGAAGCTGGCCGTAGGCCTTAGCAAGGTAATGCCATTGTCGGGTCTAGTCCTAGGGAGTTGGGTTTAACAGAAAATTTATAGACCAGAACACTTATAGATACAATGATTAACTTATTTATTTCTATATTCTAGTGTGCAGATTAAATGCATACACACACATACATGTTTTTAAATACACACACACACACACACACACACACACACACATATATATATATATATATATATATATATATATATATATATATATATATATATATATATGAATGTATGTATGTATGTATGTATAGTATGTATGCCTTCTGTCACATTGGTTAACATCTTTGCTTCAGTGATTGCTGTTTTGCTTTGTTGTGGAACAACGTTTACGTATTTATCGTTTATTTATGAACCGTTTTACGTCTGCTCTGCGGCAGACCCTTAACCGAAGTGAAAATTCAAAGGCACGAGTATACCCGAATTGTTTCGAGCGACGCCATATGTGAAACTGAAGGAACCTAGGCCCTCTCTGCTTCTCGTGAGCCTCCTACCTTCTCCTAACCCTCAACGCACTTCCCCGGGGCCACTCTACAAAAACTCTTACATTCGACGAAACGAGATGAGACTTTGGGACGAATGGCGTCCATTCGTGAGCCTTTCCCTTGGAGCTTATTCTCATTATTTATTTTGTCCTCATTTGTTTTTAATTCTCAGGTTTCACTCGAGTATCGTATATCGTCTGACAGCTGATTGGTAGAAGATATCGTCTGTCGGGGCTCGGTAGCGCAGGTACACAATATGTATGACGTGTTAGCAGAGAGAAAGTGAAAGTTGTTTACGTTTTAGCGTTCGGCTACGCGAGACTCTTATTTACCAGGTCCTTGTAACTTTCGGCTGTGAGAGACAGGTATAAATCGAATTACTTTCCCTTTCTCCTGTCGGGGATTGATTATGATGCGAATATGCAAGAAATGTTGAAACATTTGACAATTTCCTATCGTTTTTAGCTGCGCTATCATTGATTGAATCACGATGTTCATTCAAAAATAGAAAATAGTTACGTGCTTCAAGGAAGCAAATGTGATGATCTAATGTGATGATCTGTGAAAGAGCTCGTAATCAATTGTCAACTCTTTTAGTAATGTAAATAGCCACTGCGTTATATAAAACTCATCTGCATCTGGCCAAGTTTCGTGACTTCTGAATCAACTCAAGTAAAAGAAGTTTAGATACCTTTAAATACACGTAATTTCGTTACTTTCCCGGAAAATGCTCCTGGTTTTCTCTGAATTAATTTCCGGAAAATCCTTTGCCCTGGAGGTCTGTGGGTATAGGTAATAAAGATGTAGTAAAACGTGTTGTAACATACGGTAAAGCATTTGGACACGTGGCTACAGGCGTGGCCTTAATTACGAATGCGTTCGTATTTCTATAGACCTTGAGTTCGTCTATAAGAGACGTGAATTGCCTGAGTAAAATTTACCCTTACTTCCAGTAATAAATTTAGTAATAAGTTATAATCATATGCCAATGCTGTAACTAAAATTTTATTAAATAATGAAATTCAGCAAGGATTGTCTTCCAACACCCCTCCCCTATCACATAACTGTTTATCAGCTGATGATATTTTTAATCTCGTATTCCCAGAGATATTTTACTATCTATCTATTCTCTATACCGATTTGGATATGGATAAGGAGTCTGAGTCTCGACTCGTTGTTGTGAACGTACAATCATGAAGGATTTTGTTTGTCAGGATTTCCCTTAGCCAAACATGTCATTACTTCTTTTATATTCACGGGCACTTCAAGTGAATAAAAATCTGTCGACTCTGTAGACAATCGAAATACTTGTCTATCATGTTGTATGTTCAGAGTGGTGATAATGTAGACTCATTATTACTCGGGTTAGTGACTTACCACACACGGCGGGTAAGAATAAATAGGTAGAAAGCTGGGAATACAGATTAGTCAAAGAGAGAGAGAGAGAGAGAGAGACCTAAAATAAATAAGACATTAGAGTAGTAAGCAAAAACCTATGCAAATGAACAAAGATATGCGAGAAGCTCATTCTGTAATAAAGTTGTCTAGTACGACAGTGTCTTCTGCTAATAATTAGTCATCACAATTGCCACATAAATGAGCGAACAACAGTTTTTTTTCTGTATGATTTCCTATTTCATTATACAGAGAATACTGATATTCGTAACTCACTTATGCCACTAAAAATAGGACAAAGGCAGAGAAATTAATCCAAAGGCAGTGAAGAAATAAGTTGATCCATGTGTATACAACATGAAACAATAATACATGAACAGGCTCGCTAATAACCTGCTAATTAATATTTGTATGAAAATTAATAATTTCCTGTAAAAGTGAGAACTTTGATGCAAGTTCGTTTAAGAAGCTGAAATAAGTCCTTTCAGTGTCGTGCTTCTACTACGTCTTCTGTTATTAAACTTGTTTCATTATCAACCGATATCTTTGTGCACGTCGATTCATGTAGTTATTCGTGATTTTTTTTTTTTTTTTTTTTTTTTTGCATTTCCGTTCTTTATTTCATTTAATTTAAATCTGCCATGAGTTGCTCTTTTTACAGAAAGGACAATACCATCTGTTGAAGATCTCCCTTAGAAATTCAGTGGTATTTTGTCTTTTAACATATGTATAATCGTGCCATGATTTGCTCTTTTTTACAGAAAGGACAATCAAATCTGTTGAAGATCTCCCTAGAAATTCAGTGTCTTTTTTAACTATGTTATAATAATAATAATAAATAACATAATGAATAATAATAATAATAATAATAAAAAAATAAAAATAATAATAATAATAATAATAATAATAATAATAATACAGGTCCATAATAATAGTCAGTAGTGGCTTGTGATGATTTATAGCGCTTTTGTAATTCTTTACAATTCATTACTGAATATTATTGTGGACCACCTTTATTCATATTCTAGTCTCGACATCCAGAAATAATAATAATAATAATATAATAATAATAATAATAATAATAATAATAATAATAATAATAATAATAATAATATGCAGGAGCAAGATTAGTAGCAGAACTGATGGGGATTCGAACACCAACACCACCAGCACAACCAACCCAACAGAAACCAAAACAGCAACCTCCCTGGAAAAGGCGCCTGGAAAAGCAAATCATGGTGATGAGATCTGACTTGAGTAAACTGAAAGAGATGGCAGAAAAAAGACTAAGAAGCAAGAAAACAAGGGAGGAACTCAACGAGAGATGCAAAGTACAAGAGAGGGAACTAAACAACACAATAGAAGATGTAAAACAGAGGCTTAAGGCCAAAGCACATAAGATCCAACGGTACATGAATAGGAATAAGGGATACCAACAGAACAAACTATTCGGAACCAAACAGAAAAGACTATACAGCCAACTAAGAGGGGAAGACAACCACCAACAAATTCCTGAAGCAGAACCAAGTAAGAGACTCTGGGAAAACATATGGAGCAATCCGGTATCACACAACAAACATGCAACATGGCTCCAGGAAGTCAGGGAAGAAGAAACAGGGAGAATAAAACAAAGATTCACAGAGATCACGACAAACACAGTCAGACACCAACTAAAGAAAATGCCAAACTGGAAAGCCCCAGGTCCCGATGAAGTCCATGGATACTGGCTCAAAAACTTCAAGGCCCTACACCCAAGAATAGCAGAACAACTCCAGCATTGTATCACAAATCACCATGCACCCAAATGGCTGACCACAGGAAGAACATCCTTAGTACAAAATGACAAGAGTAAGGGAAGTATAGCCAGTAACTACAGGCCTATAACCTGCCTACCAATAATGTGGAAGTTACTAACAGGTATCATCAGTGAAAGGCTATACAACTACCCAGAGGAGACAAACACCATCCCCCACCAACAGAAAGGCTGCAGAAGGAAGTGTAGGGCCACAAAAGACCAGCTCCTGATAGACAAAATGGTAATGAAGAACAGTAGGAGAAGGAAAACCAACCTAAGCATGGAATGGATAGACTATAAGAAAGCCTTCGACATGATACCACACACATGGCTAATAGAATGCCTGAAAATATATGGGGCAGAGGAAAACACCATCAGCTTCCTCAAAAGTACAATGCGCAACTGGAATACAATACTTACAAGCTCTGGAATAAGACTAGCAGAGGTTAATATCAGGAGAGGGATCTTCCAGTGCGACTCACTGTCCCCACTACTCTTCGTAGTAGCGATAATTCCCATGACAAAAGTACTACAGAAGATGGATGCCGGGTACCAACTCAAGAAAAGAGGCAACAGAATCAACCATCTGATGTTCATGGACGACATCAAGCTGTATGGTAAGAGCATAAAGGAAATAGATACCCTAATCCAGACTGTAAGGATTGTATCTGGGGACATCAGGATGGAGTTTGGAATAGAAAAATGCGCCTTAGTCAACATACAAAAAGGCAAAGTAACTAGAACTGATGGGATAAAGCTACCAGATGGGAGCAACATCAAACACATAGATGAGACTGGATACAAATACCTAGGAATAATGGAAGGAGGGAATATAAAACACCAAGAGATGAAGGACACGATCAGGAAAGAATATATGCAGAGACTCAAGGCGATACTCAAGTCAAAACTCAACGGCGGAAATATGATAAAAGCCATAAACACATGGGCAGTGCCAGTAATCAGATACAGCGCAGGAATAGTCGAATGGACGAAGGCAGAACTCCGCAGCATAGATCAGAAAACCAGGAAACATATGACAATACACAAAGCACTACACCCAAGAGCAAATCGGACAGACTATATATAACACGAAAGGAAGGAGGGAGAGGACTACTAAGTATAGAGGACTGCGTCAACATCGAGAACAGAGCACTGGGGCAATATCTGAAAACCATTGAAGACGAGTGGCTAAAGAGTGCATGGGAAGAAGGACTAATAAAAGTAGACGAAGACCCAGAAATATACAGAGACAGGAGAATGACAAACAGAACAGAGGACTGGCACAACAAACCAATGCAGGAAAATACATGAGACAGACTAAAGAACTAGCCAGCGATGACACATGGCAATGGCTACAGAGGGGAGAGCTAAAGAAGGAAACTGAAGGAATGATAACAGCGGCACCAGATAGACGGAAATAACATCTCTCCTATATGTAGGAAGTGCAATACGAAAAATTAAACCTTAAACCACATAGCAAGCGAATGCCCGGCACTTGCACAGAACCAGTACAAAAAGAGGCATGATTCAGTGGCAAAAGCCCTCCACTGGAGCCTGTGCAAGAAACATCAGCTACCTTGCCTGAGGGAGTGATAGAAAACGATCAGGCAAAGATCCTCTGGGACTATGGTATCAGAACAGATAGGGTGATACGTGCAAATAGACCAGACGTGACGTTGAATGACAAAGTCAAGAAGAAAGTATCACTCATTGATGTCGCAATACCATGGGACACCAGAGTCGAAGAGAAAGAGAGGGAAAAAATGGATAAGTATCAAGATCTGAAAATAGAAATAAGAAGGATATGGGATATGCCAGTGGAAATTGTACCCATAATCATAGGAGCACTAGGCACGATCCCAAGATCCCTGAAAAGGAATCTAGAAAAACTAGAGGCTGAAGTAGCTCCAGGACTCATGCAGAAGAGTGTGATCCTAGAAACGGCTCACATAGTAAGAAAAGTGATGGACTCCTGAGAGGCAGGATGCAACCCAGAACCCCACACTATAAAATACCACCCAGTCGAATTGGAGGACTGTGATAGACCAAAAAAAAAAGAAAGAAAAAAAATAATTATACAGGTCCATAATAATAGTCAGTAGTGGATTGTGATGATTTATAGCGCTTTTGTAATTCATTACAATTCATTACTGAATATTATTGTGGACCTTTATTCATATTCTAGTCTCGACATCCAGAAATAATAATAATAATAATAATAATAATAATAATAATAATAATAATAATAATAATAATAATAATAATAATTAAAAGATACTCGTAGTAGCATGAGTCTACAAATAGAGAAACAAATCCACAGTTATGTAAATGTACTACATATGTTAGATTTAAAAATACAAGGATAGCTTTCGGGAATCTTTTCCAAGGGGAACTGAACAGATTCTCGAGAGCTATCCTTGTATTTTTAAACCTGATATATGTACATTTACATAACTGCGGATTTGTTTCTCCAATAACATAATAATAATAATAGTAAAAGCCAACTTGCCACTCAATATTCACCTACTCAGAGACCATAGGAAAGAAGAAGCAGGTGGCGAAAACATTGCACAAGAAACATGCAAGAGAAGTTTGTACCAAGATAATAGTGGTAATGATGAAACGACAGGATCGCACGCCAGTCTAATCTCAAGTCAGTGGCGTTGACCCTCGCACGCAAGCAGTGCTTGCGTGATTGGAGTGGCGACAAGGGCACTAAGACTGGAATTGTGCTTTGCAAATGATAAAGCATTGAATAGATCATCGCTGGTTATGTGCACCGATATTTTAGACAACGATTTTATATATTTTAATATTTTCCAGTTTTGTGGAAAATCTACCCTGTCAGAGAAAGTATGTGTTGTGCATATATATATATATATAATATATATATATATATATATATATATATATATATATATATATATATATGTATAGCGTGTGTGTGGTGTGTGTATATTATTTACGTATATTTATATATTTAAGCATATGCAAAAATATACACAAAGACACACACATATGTATATAACTATATATAACTATATATATATATATATATATATATATATATATATATATATATATATATATATATATGTATATATATAGTTATATACACACACACATATATATATATATATATATAATATATGTATATATATATATGTATATATATATATATATATATATATATATATATATATATATATATATATATATATATAACTAACAAGCAAGATGCAAAAAAATATAAAGTGTAAATTCATATGATAGCAAGTGTTAAATTTTCATCGAAAGAGAATACATGACATAGAAATAGCAGTCAGTTCAGTGTTTTCTCACATTAAATTTCCAAGTGCAAACCAAACGTAACATCATATACCGAAAATAAGAAAAATAAAACCAATAATCATGGGAAATGAGAGCTGGACTTCATGGTCAATCACATCCGCATGGACTTGGAGTTACATACACTTACCGTGACGTGGCTTATCAGTCTCATTTCGTGTTTCGTCATTAAGTTTGATATTATTCACACACACACACACACATATATATATATATATATATATATATATATATATATATATATATGACTGGGAAAATGCTCTCTTACAACAGAATTCCACCTAATAAAAGGAGCCATAAAAACGCCGAAATATAGGAAATAAGAACTATATTTCAGACACCGTGCTGTCTCTCTCTTCATTATAATGAAGAGACAGCACTGTCTCTGAACTATAGTTCTTATTTTCTATACTTTGGTGTTTTTATAGGCTCCTTTTATTATATATATATATATATAATATATACATATATAATATATATATATATATATATAATATATATATATATATATATATACTATATTTTAGCTTGCGCGTGTTATTATAGTAAACGAAGTTTAAACTTAATGACGAAACACGAAATGAGACTGATAAAAACTAAAGTTTGATGACTGTAATGTTAATAAAAGCTGATGAAAGAGTTCTAGTATAATGTAAAGCAATAAGAATAAATGGAAAGACGTTAGAAAAAAGCGGGATAAATGGGATAAAGAGAGAGGGAGAGAGAGAGAAAAAAAACGCATAATCACAATACTCTATATTGATCTTTATCACTGAAGAAATTTCTTGAAATCTAATGCTGTCGCCCGAGTAATTGCTTTGACAGAGTTCCTTTCCGACATTCATCTGACTTTTTTTAAAATGGTGCTTGAGAAATTACCAGACATTACATTCGTTGACATCCTGTACTTTAACAATGATAAGCAGCGCGAGCTAATTATCGTTGATTCTCAAGGTGACTTCCATCCCTCTGATTTATCCAGAGGGCATAATATGTGTGTGACCAGTAATGCCAGAGACGGGAAATTAATTCGGTGCTTCTTTTGTTCCTTTTAACAAATGGATTAATCTGAAAACCAACATTCGTTTCTTTTTTTGTTACAGCGCTTTCTCGTTTCATGATTTTGCAAAACTGCTCAGCGTGAAACGGCGTCGTTACCAAAGATTTAAGCACAAAGAAAAACTGGTAATATTTCTAACCGTGTCAGGTGACTGATTCAATCTGGTTAGCCTGGCTTTTGGTCAAGTCCGAGACGCAACGGCATTGGTGTAAACTAAACTGTTGGCCATTATATGCCACAGATGAAAAACAAAAGGATAATTAAACCTTCAGCATGATTGATCATATCATGTTCATGTTAAAAATGTTTTTGCAATAGCTGTATCCAGTGAATTCTCTCTCTCTCTCTCTCTCTCTCTCTCTCTCTCTCTCCCAGAAGTGCGCAAACTCGAATAAAGAATAGAAAACGACTGTAACCACGCGGCGATAGAGCGCAGCGCAGGTCCGACCAGTTCCCAGAAAATTTGGCCCGAGGACCAGTCAGTCAGTTCTCCGCATATTTCGTATTCTAAACGAAAACAGACCAGGTCAGTCACTTTCATCCTTTCACCTTCATGAAAGACTGCGATTTGCGAAAAGAGAGAAAACGAAGAGAGACAAAATAGAATAAAAATAAAAAAAAACTCATAAATGTTTGAAGGAGTGGTGGTGATGGTGTTGGTTAAGGGGGTTAAATGTCAGAGTATATGTGGGAGGGATTTTGTGTTGTGGTTGATTGGGGAATAAGACGAGGGGTGGGCGAGGCAGGTAGGGATTTTCGAGGTACGAGGAGGCGGAGGAGGAGGAGGAAAAACAAGAATAAGTAGAATGAACGATGCATATGGAAAGAGAAAAATTAGAGGAAGGGAAGACACTGGGAAGGAGGAAAGGAGGGAGAATATGACGAAGAAAAAAGTAAATGAAAACTAATATCACTTACGAGAAGGAGAAAGCGAAGTGGGAGAAAGAGTGGGATACAAAGCAAAAAGGAGGCTCATAAAGCAAGGCCGACAACGGAGGCAGTAAGTAACCAAAGGGAAAATCGGGGAAGGGACAAGAGAAATTCAAAGGAGACACGTAGAGGAAGTCGGTAACAGACGGTCGGGGTCTCGCGTCAAAATTCTCTCTCTCTCCCTCCGTCTTGAAAAGTCACCTTCAATAACCTTTCGAAGGAGGCGCTGAGGATTGAGTTTCAAGAAAGACGAAGGCTCGGCCGACGAGGCTATATGTATACCGTCGGTTTATGCAACGTGGCGCTGGGAACACATTTCGTAACCCCATGACGAAGTGTACATTTCTCAGTAAAACTCCAAGTCAGGGAACTTTATTTATTGCCTCTGACGTTAACAATAAGGCACTTTGATGAAGTAGAAGTATAGTGGAACAAAAGTTGGAAAAGTGAAGCAACCTGATATGAATAAGTATTATAAATGAGATCAAATTAAATGAGATGAATAGTGAAATAACGCTGTTTACATTATCGCATTTCTTCTGTTCCATGTCATTTGTCTTTACGCAGAAACCCGGTTATTCTACACAATATGCAATAGGATTTTTATAAATTCGCTCGCACACACGCACACACACACGCACACACACACACACGCACGCACGCAGACTTGCAGACATGAACAAGTTCTGTAAAGGAAAACTAGCATGACATGGACAAATATTTATTAATACTTTCCGGATAATAATTTGATACTTGGCCGTGATTACGCCATGATAATACACGTTAAATTGAGACTATAACAAATGGCATTAAATCTGTACGAGAATGTAAACCTTTCCTTCGATTAATAAAAACAACAATTGTAATGGTTAAATAAGTTGATCTAAAAGAATATTTTGTAACCTGAAGATTCACCAGAAGACGACAACTTCGTCATGTTCGTGCGTACGTGCGTGTATATCTGTGTTGTCCTTGAGAATCATCCCCTTCAGAAAGAGAAAAAACTCGACATCCTGCCAGTTACTCGTCGGAGAGAAGATTTTCCGTAACTAATGTAACATATATATATATATATATATATATATATATATATATATATATATATATATATATATATATATATATATATATATTTTTTTCAGTACAGCTCATCATCAGTATCAACGAAATTATCTTCTAAGGTGCTTAACAAGTTAACTGGGTTTTGATTTTTAGTACTAAAATAGGTAGAAGGTGATTTTGCAAACAGATTTATTCTAAATAACAAATAAAAAAATATGAGCAATGTTTTCAGTGGTCAGTTCAATTTAGAAAACATCAGGAACGTTATTTCTTTTCCTAGTGTCCTCAGATAATCTTTGACCTTGAAGATAATTACGTGGTACCCTACTAACCTTTTTCTTTTAAAAAATGACCTTGCCATCTGGTAGGTCCATTAGTTGTCAGGTTTTGAAGTGAAAAAGAATTATTGTAAGGTAAAGGGATAATCAAATACCACACTGTTTATGGATCCAATTTTTAGGGGAGTAAAAGCGAACTGAAATTACCACGAGAATAAATAGTCCTTAATGGGATGTTAGATTCGACGAAATCTCCAATCACAGATCCAGAGATCCTGTTTTTCCCGGCGAAGGTCAGCAGGGTGTAGGATGCCTAACCCTCACCTTGAATGTCATGGCCGCGGGGCGTCTGCAGTCATCAGGTGCATTGTTAAGTTGGGCTGTGAAAGAGTCGTAACTTTTTTAGCTGGTTTGGAATACTTTGTAAAATGAACCCACGTGGTCGTATGAACTGAATTTTTAGAGAGATATTTTTTTTTATTTCGAATAGTGTTGAGTAAACATATGACCAAGGTATACTTTGCACATGACTTAACGTTTTCATTCATAGATTTCGGAGACATTCTGTTGATCTTTTCATTTCATCTCCTTTTTTATATATTATTTTAATGTCAAATTTAATACCTTTGTTGCTTCTTTCCCGCTATTTTTAACGATTTCTTACTCAGATTGCTATTGATGTCGATTACTTTATGAGCTAATAGCCAAGACCTGTTGTGTTAGTTTGTGTGTAAATATATAAGTGTTGCATTAATGTACCTAAGTTTACGTATTCAGCTATGTATGGGTGAGCCACACACTGGAAAAAATGTGGAAGGTAGCAATAAGTGTGCAAAATTTTTTAGAAAATGTTTTAAAGTGTTTGAGGACTCAAGGTGAATAATTATGGCGAATTTCTTAAACCAAATCACCTTTATGGAAATTTGAGTTTTGAATGTGATAAAAAAAAGGTTGAAATTATTGATATGAATTATTTGGGCAATATATATATCATAAAAACATTTGAAAAAATTGAGAAATGAGGAGACACTTAGAAGTGGTGAAAAGGTTAGCGTGCGTAAAAGAATGGATTAGTGATTTGAATTGGTTTTGTCATAGAGAGAATTAGGAGTACATAATTCGTAAGCGTTATGAGGCGGGATGGAAAGAAGACTTTTGAAAGTAGCTATCACACGATACACTGTAAGCACTATTTAACGTTCTTTGCAGCGTTTCTCCAGCTCCTAACTGCAATCCCTTGCATTCTTTTTACTATACCTCTGTTTGTATTCTCTTTGCTCCATCATACTTTCCACCCACTCCCGACAAATGTTTCATATTGTAAATGCGAGATGATCCTCCTGTTACATCTTATAAACCTTTTCCTCTCAATTTCCCTTTCAGCACTGAATGACATGATAAGTCTCAGTGTCTGGCTTTTGGCCTCAATTCTTTATTCCATTCCAGTCTAGCAGCGAGAAAGAAATATGGGAAAAGACGGGGCTTGATGGCCAAGAAGCCTGAATTGTATAAAAGATAAAGGTGAAAGCTACATGTGTTTAATGGGTTAGGTGAAATACTGATGGGCCTTCCGTGCAAGCGTACGAAGCTCTTCTGATTTTGAGATTTTACATACAGGAAAATATCCACAGTTTAGCAGGAAAAACATGATTGTGACTGGGATCTTTATGTTTTTTCTTCTTTTTATCGGAATCCGCCCCTGTCGGGTATAAATTACAATAATATATTATAATAATATGATTATACTAATATATATATTATATTATATATCTATCATATCATAATATATATATAAATAATATATTATAGACATATATATTATAGTTATATATATATATAAAATATATATATATGTATAGTCATCCTCATCCATACACAATAACGTGTGGAATGGAAATAAATTTTTGACTCACATTGGGGATCGATCCCAGCTCTTTCAATTGGTACCAGCTCTTGCCTTTCAACTGAAAGACCTGAGTTCGATCTCGATGTGGGTCAGGAATTTATTTCTTTATATAGTATGATATATATACATTATATACACATATATATATATATATATATATATATATATATATATATGTGTGTGTGTGTGTGTGTGTGTGTATATATATATATATATATATATATATATATATATATATATATATATATATATATATATACACATATACATATACATACATGTGCCTTATGTGTATTCATGGTGTGAGTGCACGCGCGTGCACGTTATGGGCGCACATATCCCCCGTGCTTATTATGCATATACATCTGTATCAAACGCACGTACAGAGTGAATGAACTCGCCGACCGAAGGCACTTATTGTTGCTCTCGTTTTCTTTCCTCTTCTCATTGACCAATGAGAGAAATCATGATCTGCGGTGATGTGGAGAGACTCTCTCTTCATATATCCAGAGCCGATGGATGTCGATTTCCATCAAAGGCACCATTTACGAGAGAGAGAGAGAGAGAGAGAGAGAGAGAGAGAGAGAGAGAGAAAAGGCGATTAGAGAGCCACCATGATGGACGATGGAAGCGGCATCTGCCAACCACAGATATCCCAAAACACTAGATGCGAATTGTTGTGGCTTGTTTATTTTCCTCCCTTTTGCTCCCCGTCTTTTGTAGGTCGCACTTTCTCAGGAATTATCCGTGAATTAGATAGAATTATTTCTTGCGAAATGCTCGATGCTTGTTTGTTTAGAGGCCTCTCGTAAATAATCGCTTTTCCTCCTGATAAGCTTCGTCTACAGAATTATGTACCGGTATAAAGATTAATGGAGCATTGATTACTTATGTCTGTTATCTTCCACGATGGCATGCATTCTGACAAAGCACTGTTTTATGTACCCTCCCTCTCTCTCATACTTTTCCAACACGTCAGTTGCAACCCACAACAGTCGACAAACAAACGTGTTCATATTCAACAACTGAAGTCAACAGAGCCATACTAAATTTTTACAAAACGACCCCATACCATTACCCATGCGCCCCATTCGGAGATCGTACTCGGGTCTATTAGGCAGGAAGCCGAGAGCACTAGCATTTGCGCAACAGAACCCGAGAGAGAGAGAGAGAGAGAGAGAGAGAGAGAGAGAGAGAGAGAGAATAAAGGAATTTTTGCGATACGGAAAGGAAGTCCATCCAAAGATGAAACTATTAATGAATCAGTCTCAAGACTGCAGTTCTATATTCATGCATCTACATGTACTATACCTGCTATGTATGCATATCACATATGTATAAACCGTTAATGAATTGATATAGAATAAGATTGTTGTCAAGACCCACAAATATTATTAACACATAAAGAATAAATAGACAAATAAACGAATGAGATAAAAAAATTAAAGTGAAAGCTAAATATAAAGAAAAACAAAGTTTTTTTTTCACCTTAAAAATTTCTTACAGTAAAATGCAGCCAAGTATTTAACAGATCAAAGAACCATGCAAATATTCGTAAGAATTACCTGTATTTCATAACACTTTTAAGGTATTGTGAACAAGATAATTAATAACGTGGATATGCGGAGGTTAAACAAACATTAAACAGCAATTGAAATCTTAAGTGGATAAAGACTGATAAAAATATTCTTATCCTCTCTACATAGTTAGCCTCAAATGGCACTAATCAGGAATTGCCCAAATATGCAAGACAATAAATCATGGAGTACAAGCACGTAAAACATTGCTTAAGATGGCTTTACTTGCAATCATTGAGCTTTCTAAACTATTCTGCAGGATCTTTCGTAGGGCGTCAGTAACTTTTCCTTTTCTTTGATTCATATTGATACGGTCACATTACGAATATTAATCGCATGATAAGGAGTGCTATTGCTATCTTTCATGCTTGTCGCGTATTTGTTACGTAATGTATCTGTCCGTACTAGTTTTTACATTTATTTATGCTGTGATTGTCTCTACATCAAACAAATAAATAATTATTATAGTAATTATTACCAAATACACTTGTCCTTTCTAACAGAATTGATTACCAGACTTAATAGGTGATACTTGTGGACAAGGAAGACAAACCAGACGTCCTGGTATTGAATCAGCATAGTT
>NC_087200.1:29881870-29909370 GCF_015104395.2 Macrobrachium nipponense
TACGGTAGGTAGTCCAAGGAGAGAGGAAAATAACAAGCTAACAAGTAAAAAAAAAATGTAGGTAACGAGATAATCCGTAACATTATATAGCATGAACATGTCAAATTTACGCTGGTCTGTCTATTCTGGCTGGTAAATATATTCTAAGTATCGACTATAAACCTGCATAAGAATAATAATAATTAAGATCAGAAGGATTCACACGCCCTTGCCAACGAAAGGTGACTGCTCTCACCTTTGTAAAGAACTTCCCCCTTTGCATGAGATCACCGTTTCTCTCAAAACTCGTCAGTTTCACAAAACCGATGGTTGAAGCACTCATCAGCATCCAGGGCGACGCCCAAGAGCAGGAAGGATGCGGGAGACTTCTTCAATAAAAAGGTGGTGAGGTGGTGAGACACGAACCGCTCCCAACCACCACCCATCACTTTTTTTTAATTAGAAAATACCTTCACATCCAGATTACCTTTCGGATAAAGGCACAAAATTTTTGGGAAATAACGTAAAAAATATTAGTACTTCTTCTGACGTCGTCACTTAAAAGGACTGACATAAAAACGGCTCCCAGCCACCACCCATCACTTATTTTTTTTTAAATTAGAAAATACCTTTACATCAAGAATGCCTCTCAGATAAAAGCACAAAATTTGTAGGTGGTAAACCTCAGAACATATATGTACATCTTAAGACTTGCAATGAATGCTATACTCCAACTGTGTTCGTGTGAGCATCGTAGATTTGTAGTTTTTCAGGCATTTCTAGTTTTTACTTAGTCTTTATTTTCATGGGGAAGCCCCTTTCAGGTTTTGAGGTTCTGTAATTGTATTTTATTCTGATAATAATTATCCTGATAAATTACCCCTTGATATCCAGTACATTAGCAACTGGTTTTAGCCGTTTTTCCTTGTAACCGCTTAGTACTAATTTTACTTATAACTGTCTATTTTACTTTTATCATATGTGATTGTTTTGCTAAATTCTGTAAAACTGAAAAATTACAGTCTCCTTAAGCAAATTTGCAAAGGGAAAGCTTTTCTAAAAGGCGCTCGATCAAACTTTGTCATTTAAGTTTTGCTAACTGCAGTTTTGGAAAAACAAATCAAACTTGAATCAGTTTAGCCGAAGATGAAATAGTGCAATGACGTAAAAACGTAAAACATCTGTGGGCGCCTCTCAACTCCACCCCTACCCCCCGCGCAAAAAGAAGGAAAAAAATGTAGACCCTGGAAGGTTTTTTGTTTTGTCATTTCATGTTTTGCATCCTCGACCCCATTTCTTCTTGTTTATCTTCTCCAACTTCCTCAGCAAAGCAACTGGATCCGTTTTCCTCAATTTAACCCGATGATGGAGAGAGGAAAACCAGTTGGCGTCAGAGAGAGAGAGAAGGGGAAGGAGGAGAGGGGAGGGATTGAGAGACGAGAGAGAGAGAGAGAGAGAGAGAGAGAGAGAGCCAATCAAAAAGGATTTGTTTGAATAAGTTTTCAGGTATATAAGGAATGATTGTGCAGTTAATACTGCTACAATTATGAAAAGTCGATCTCGAAGATACTGGATAAAAACAATATTTCTTTCGATCCCGACTGAAGTGTCACTTTAGAAGTGATTTTGGAATCGATTCCTTGAAATCCAGATTTAAGATCATTTCTTATGATTAACATTAATGGACCACAATGGAAGTCCACAAAACATTTTATTATGTTAGTTAGCTTTTTGGTTAAAGAATTTTTCTCATACACCGGTATTCGTCATGCGAAAATTGATGTTCTGGGCCATGCAAGGCTAATTTTGGAACGACTCAATAGAAGGTGCTAGTTTCCATGAATTGAGCGAGTTTGTGTCGACCGACTATTGAATTTATGCGGTTCCAGGGTCCTTGGCGCAGCTTACTTGTCTGGTGACGTCATCGGAAGCTGATTTTCGTTCATGTAAAGTGTGCTTTTGTATTGATTGTCGGTTGGCAGACGCGGTAGTACGTTCAGTGGTTCGGCGGTTATCCACATCGGTACATCTGCTCCAACATAGACTTCGGAAAGTTTATTAAGTGATTTTATTTTAAGGTATATAAGAGTTAACGTAGAGTACCCTTTTAAGGTTTTTTTTTTTTTCTATATTCAACGTGAACTTGGTGAATTTTCAAGGCGGCTGTAAATTTTTGGTTTATTTTTATTTCCAGATTTGATCGAATCTGTTCTTTGGACTGTGAAGAGTATATCTTAAAGTGCTTTTGTGGACTTCGTATTACTTATTTCTTGGTTAAGTTGATAGAATTTATCCAATATTTCTTTTTCTCTGTTTTGCACTTCGATGCGGTGTTGGTTTCATTGATGTCCGGTGAGACAGTTACGGTCTTAATGTTCGATACAGACTCGTAATTTTCCCGTCACGTATCTCCATGTGGTCCCTATGGATTGATTTAAGTTGAGTATCTAGCTTCTATTTGCGTGTAAGCAGAATTTTGCATTTACCTCCCCTTAGATCTCTTAATCAATTGATAAGTATTTTTGTAGAATCTGTTTTCTCGAGTATTTTTCTTGATCAGATCTTGCCGAGGACCTATTGTAATGTGGTTTATTGCCGTAAGAAAAGATATAGTAAGACTGTTACCCATTCTTGTGTATCTGGGTTAGTCACGACCAATTTTAAAATAGTTATGAAAGTTTAGTTTGAATTGAATGGATGCTTATTAAATTATCTTTACAAGGACAAGAGCATAGGAGATAAGTACTCTATTGAAAACAATTTTGCCTAAACTACTCAAACGGTATTTTTATTTTTTCTTAATATTTATTTATCTTTCTAATACTCTTAAATTTTTCAGAGAATGGTTCTACGATGAGTACTAAAGACTAGTTCTCAGAAAACTGCAATCCCAAGAGATTCTAAAGAACTTCATTAGCCAACTGTAATCCTAAGAGATTCTTCAGAACTTCAATATCCGATTTTTGTTTCTCCTCCACCCCATCAGGGGCGGCGCCCCTGATCGGGTGGAGGCGCTCCTTAGAGCTTGCATAGTAGGCGTGTTGGCCTACTGTGCGAGTTCTCTGGGTCTTAAATATTTAAGTAGCAGATGAGTAAGTTTTGATTTTTAACTTTACTATTGCTATTTTTTTGTTTTGGTGTTTCTACAGGAGCAATCCGCGGTGGCCTAGACTATGGCAATTGACGTTTTCCTATGTTATTTTACCCGCTGAACAAGAATTTAAAGTAATATTTATTCGGACGACTGTAACTCCCAAGGGCCAGTACTAAACACGGCGACTCGACCGCCGACCGAAATCGGCGGAAGAACACCAAAACCAATGTGGCGGAGATACCAAAACAAAACAAAGAAAGTAGGGAGCGACTACATATCAGCGACGATCGATGTGTGCTGTCAGTAAGGCCGTAGCGCTTCGCGCCTTATCCGCATATTTAAAGATTCTTGGCAAGCACGGCATGTACGGCAAGAGGTAATGTTGCGCTGCGCGCGCTAGCCACAGGGTTACAGTAAGGCTACTTACCGTGGCGGGTCACACTTATAGGGGTTCCTGTTGTAATCTATCCGACAAATAGTAGCCCGACAACACTCGCAGTTTTTTTGCTTTAGAATGAAATTGTCTTTGAGCATATTCAATGACAACTTCTTTACCACCACTAGACAAATAATAATAAAATACACCGTAACCCACATTGCACTGCAAACAATTGGTAGGAAATCGAAGGTCTGTCAAAATTAATGCCAGGAGGGCCAGCCACTGCCACTGCCATAGGTACAGGAAAACAAAATGCCGTTTTTTTGCTTCATTATTCGAGTATTCAGTCAAACAAGGATACCAGTGGACACTGGACAGGTAACTTTATTACTCCACTGAAATGCTAGTGAAACTTCGTTTTCGACTAAATTCGTTCGTAATAAGTGATGAAACTCATGACGTCATAACGATGTCGCACCTCGCAGCCAATAATGAGTAACTGGAACTGCTTTTGTTTGCGTAAGGAAGTAAGTTAGAGGGCTCATTAAAAGTAAACATTACCGTAGAGGAAACACCTCTCCCGACTTGGGAAAAATTCGAGGTAAAAACTTATCAAGCTAATTTAATTCCACCCCGTTCAATCTCTCATATAATGACTATACTTTTTATATTGCTTTTCACATGCCCTTTCCATGTAGGTGATTATTTATTTTAATATCCAGTGCGGAGTGCTTCTGAAATATTATCTCTAGTACTGGCCCCTGGGGGTTAATTACAGTCGTCCGAATGAATATTACTTAAAATTCTTGTTCAGGAGGTAAAACTGCATAGAAAAACCGCAACTGCCATACTATGGGCCGCCGCGGATAGGTACACTAGATCTACGTTTTTTTTTTTTTTTTTTTTTTTTTTTTTTTAACATTCTAGTACTTTTAATAGCAGCTCCGGACTTTATATTTTAATACACGTGCAATGGTTTGTATACATTTAATGGTTTGTATGGCCCCCAGGAATCAAACTGGCTGTGACAACATTTGGATGCTGAACGCTTTTAATAAACATAAACGAAAGGCATAAGTTGGGTGAATATACTGAACTTGGTTTTATATAACTGGTCTAGAGTTCCTGTCTTAACAGTCAGCTTGCATTGTATTAATAAGCCATATATTAAGCTTTTATGGTTACCGAATTTATTAGGTTGCTTTATTGTAGTTTATCAAGCAGCTTAATTCACTGGTTAAATTATCACTTAATATTATTTTTCGAAACTGACTTTTCGGATATAATTTTATCAGTTTTTCATAAGTAAATTTAAAATTTAGGTAGGTTTGATCTTTATAAAAAGTTTAGCATGCTTACTTCTGGATTAGTGTGTGTGGTTTTCAAAGCTCCTCTCTGGGTTTATAGTTTTGGATCATGAAATCTATTAGAAACTTATTCATGGTTATCTTGACTCTTAGAATTTTGGTAAATGCTAGTATTTGTTAAGTAGGTTTTGGAAAACAAGATGAACTTTTTACTTAATTTAGTACCTAGAGAGTTTTCTGTCGCTTTCCATTTTTTACAGGTGAGCTTGCTCTGTGGGGTACCTGGAACGACGGACTCAAAGAGTTTGGTGGAATTGTGTGAATTGTTCGTGGAGTGATTTTTTCCATCTGTTAAAGTGAGGCTTTCCAAACAGTTATTTTTGTTAATGTGTAAAAACAGTTATTGAGAAAGCATCTGTAACCGTAGACTCATGATTGTTTCCATTGTGTGCACCACCCTGTAATACCAATGTTTGTGACCTCATTAAATTGACCCTGATTGTCAGAAAAAGGGTGCATGAGCTGTTTTAATAAAAAGATTCAAGGCTCAAGATATTTAAAGCTCTTAATGGTGTTATTTTTTTAATACTGTATCCAATTGTTAAATATAAATGACATTGACAGTTTATATTTTGGGATTTTATCCTTTTTAATGTTCTGTTCTGATGGCTGAGGGGTTAAAAGCAGTTTTCATTTCTGTCGGCATGAAATTAATTTATTGCCTTGTCTAAGGTATTGTATGATCTTTTCAAGGATTGACTATTGGCAAATTAATGTAGGAAGTTAAATAAAGATTTTGGCAGAGAAACCATTGTTAGTAACTTAAAAAAATTTTGCAATTGAAAGGTGGTTGTAATCTTAACCATTTAAATCTTACTAGTTAAATGCCAAACCTTGATTAAAGTTAAATACCGCGATCCATGAAAGACTCTTACATGAAAAAGGTCTCTGGTTTTATTTAGTTTTTCTACCTAGGGTAAAACTAAAGTAGTACCTCGTATTTCGAACTTAATCCGTTCCAGAAGGCTGTTCGAAGTAAGATTTGTTTGGAATACGAAACGAAATATGACACTAATATCCCCATAAGAAATAAAGGGAATCAGGATAATTCGTTCCAGCGAACCCAAAAAGACTCCCTTTTCACATTTTTTCTATTGTGTTCAAAAGTTATAGTGTAACGTAATGAAACGGTACATTATATGAAATAACTCTTACTAAATTTTATTTTTTGTGTACGATTTACGAGCTGTTTGGTAAAAATGGCGGCTGGGGGGATGGGGGAGAGACGGGAACCCTTTAGAGTAAACCGAATTGATTGTAGTATGCTAAGGTTGATAACAATAAATTTTATTCACATTAGGTACAAAGATAATTAAAGTAATCGATAGTGTGTGTCCGATTGTGTCAGAGTAGTTAGCGTGTTTACACTTGGTTCTTAAGTGCACGAAATGGATTATTTATGCCACGCTACAACTTACTGTTGGCAAACGGCAAACTTTTAAAACAAACATGATCTTTGCAAACAAGTAATGAGTCAAGAATGGAAGAAAAGGAAAGAAATAAAAACTTTTCACAAGGAAGCCGTTTAAACAAACAATCGAAGGCATGCAGAAGCTGAAAGCGGCGCCAGTTTATTAGAGTTGCTTTTACAGTAGTAAAAATATCGTAAAAAGCAATTATCACTAGAATGGTAATTTACCATAACAAAAATGAAAGTGATGTGGGCAGATCGAGTGTAAGTGAAAGAAATGGGGGAATAACCATCCCAGATCAGCTAATTCCGTCCACACGGCCGAGCTTTGCTCGACGAACTTTGTTCGACGTGACGTCAGAAGCGGAGAAACTGCGGCAAAGTTCTGACTTTTCTCGCTTTTTCTACGCTTCTGACGTCACATCGGTCAAAGTTCGTCGACCAAAGCTCGACCGTGTGGACGGGGCCTAAGTCAATGGGAAGCAGAGCCTCTCTCTCTCTCTCTCTCTCTCTCTCTCTCTCTCTCTCTCTCTCTCTCCGCACCGAACACTGACTTGAGCAAGCGGTTTTTTTACGTGTTACATTTGTTTTCATGTTTTATGTTAAATTTGTGAAATATAATTTCTATGTGAATTGGTACTGCTTTTCCGTACATATTATAGTCAAGGTTTTACGGTTTCTTCTTCTCCTCAACAATACCACGACGCACGATAACTTAAAATCATTCATTCATTATTCCTAAGAAATATAAACTCTACCTCCCTCTACATCAAGTTAGCTGTGTATCACCTCAATGACGAATGATTTTGTTAATCATTTGTGCTAAGTTTTATTGTGAAAAGCTTTGTTCTTTCATTTACTATTATGTTAATATTGTTTAACTCAAGGTCCAAAGAGTATAGGTGGTCTTGTCAGCACTAACCCAAAATAAGCTTCTGCCACCAAGAAGATTTTTTATTAATCCAATGGACAACAGCAAATACTATTCGTGTTTGCGGATGCTTTACATCTAGTTAAGTTTTTTAGAAATAATTCTCTAAACCGTGGATTCATATTGCCGGATCGCGCAGTTGCCTCGGTGTTCCTTTACTCCGTCCCCTTCTGTTTCATGATAATGGTTAGGTAACACAACAATGAAGCCTGTTTGTCTTGTAACGATGGATGTGAATGGTCGAGCTATTGAATGCCAATGTGCATATTTTCTAATCACTACTGTAGACAATATGTTAATGATATACGAATAATAGTTCACATTACCAGTGAACTAAGCCGATGTTAAACAAATAGAAAAATAGTATAGTAACAGAGCAATAAAAATAGCAATGGTAAAAATCATATTTAGTCCTTATTAACCATAATCGTCAACCTATGTTCCATTTAGGTGTGGCTGTGCAAGGGCTTGCTGGGATCCTACTTTTGTTCATGGTAGATCATTATTAGGTGTCCATTTCAAAACGTTATTTGAATGGAAATGGGCTTTGGATTTACACAATCCATCTATTTGTAAAGTAATGAAATTATAAACCGCAAATACCAAGCCTTATAGATATAATTTCATAAAGGCAATTATGGTAGCCATTTACAGGTTACGATATGGAAGGCTTTGGGGCAAAATGATAGACCACTAGATGTATAAAGGAACAAATGTATCCAGTGTGTCACTCATACTTGTTTTTTATTCGAGCCACTTCTTACCGGAGTAGCCTAGATGGAAATTTCTCTGGCCGGTATTTAACTCGAGTCATCCGAGTAACAACACACCTTAACCACCCTGATGGTCCTTATATACCAACCCAAGAGTGGATAAAAAGAATAGTTTGTAGTCGATATGAGTTTTCATTTCAGCCTTTCGTCTCGTGGGATTCCCAACTGGATTTCTTGTCGCTTCAGTCTCGAATTTGTCGACTATTTATGATCCCGTGGATTTGTCAGTTCAGTGAATTCAAGATACATTTTGCTATTTTCAACAGTCACATGACCATTCTTTCCCCTCTTTTACAAAGCTCTGGAACTGCAGTCTAATAAGTTCTGTTTGCCTTTGCTTGAAGGTCAACCCTTGATATTCTAATATCTTGTTTCTTGTTCTTGAATTTTTTGGGAGGGGGTTTTGGTTGGTCATAGCACCTAACTCATCCATTCTCTTCATGATTAGAAAGCAGCAGTACTTAGGTCTAACAGAATTTAGTGTTGCCCTTGGCGTGGTAGCCAAAAGGCTTCTACAAATGGTTAATCTGTTGTTTAATTTTCTGAGTAAATTTGATTTGACTGGCATTTCACCAAGCTTAATTTTCCTTTCGAAGCAATGAAATCCATTACAACCTATTATATATGTTTATAAGATGCAGATAAAGCTTTCTGACTGCTCAGGATATAATTATGAGATGAAAGTGTTTTTGAAAGTAAAGAAAAAGGATGCACAAACTTTTTGTTCCTTCTTTTGGTGCCTTTCCTGTCAATCATGAACATCTTAAGCAGGTCAACGCCAACCAAACCTACATATGAGAAGTGAAAGACGTTTTACATACACTGCACTGAAGGTAGTGTAGTGACCTAGAGGCTGGATTCTTGTGACCTTAGCCTAGGCCTATGTCTGACATCAGAATACCATGACTGACACTGACATAGTCTCTTTGTCTTCAGCCCTCGAATATTTAGGCCGAGGCCACAATTTATATAATGTATGTCATTGGTTTCGATACTAAAAGGCCAGATTCTTCTGACCTTGGCCTAGGCCTACATCTTGAGCAGGACATTCATTGAATGACTCGTTAACTTAGTCTAGGGTTCTATGTCCTTGATGATTTAATCTGAAGCCACAATATATTTGATGTGTTTTAATAGAGACTAAACACTGTTCTGCATTGAAGTCTCCAGGTATATAGATAACTACTTACTGAAGAGCAAGCAGCATTGAAGTCTCCAGAAATATGGACAACTACTTAACCCCTATTAGACAGGTAAATATATCAATATGCAGCTAATCAAGCTGGGTAAACTTTGAGGTGGGCCAGTATACGAAACAATGCATTAATGGAAAGAGGAAGATATGCATGAATATGGATAACTACTAGGGAGTAGCATTGAAGTCTCCATGAATATAGATAACTACTTATTGGAGAGAAGCATTGAAGTCTCAAGGAATATAGATCACTACTTACTGGGACAGCACTGAAGTCTCCATGAATATAGATAACTACTTACTGGAGAGAAGCATTGAAGTCTCGAGGAATATAGATCACTACTTACTAGACTGAAGAGAAGCATTGAATTCTCTATTAATGTAGATAACTACTTACAGGAAAGAGGCATTGAAGTCTCCACAAATATGGATAACTAATTAGTGGAGAGAAACATTGAAGTCTCCACGAATATGGATAACTGCTTACTGGAGGTAGCATTGAAGTCTTCAGGAATATGGATAACTACTTACTGGAGAAAAGCATTGAAGTCTCCAGGAATATGGATAACTACTTACTGGAGAGAAGCAAAGTCTCCAAGGATATGGATAACTATTTACTGGAGGCACCATTGAAGGCTCCATGAATATGGATAACTACTTAATGGAGAGCAGCACTGATGTCTCCATGAATGTAGATAGCTACTTACAGGAGAGAAGCATTGAAGTCTCCATTAATGTAAATAACTACTTACAGGAGAGAAGCATCTAAGTCACCAGGAATATGGATAACTACTTACTGGAGGGAGGCATTGAAGTCTCCAAGGATATGAATAACTATTTACCGGGGGCAGCATTGAAGGCTCCGTGAATATGGATAACTTCTTAGTGGAGAGAAGCATTGAAGTCTCCATGAATGTAGGTAACTACTTACAGGAGAGAAGCATTGAAGTCTCCAGGAATATGGATAACTTCTTATTGGAGACAGCATTGAAGTCTCCAGGAATATGAATAACTATTTACTGGAAACAGCATTGAAGTCTCCAGCAACACAGATAACTACTTACTGGAGGCAGCATTGAAGTCTCCAGGAATATGGATAACTACTTACTGGAAACAGCATTGAAGTCTCCAGGAACACAGATAGCTACTTACTGGAGGCAAGGCATTGGGAGGGGTCTCTGGGATGTAGATAAAACCAAAGGTTACTGAAGCAGCATTGGAAGTCTGCCCAAGGAAACCAACTGCAAAAAATACGTACAGGGAAGGGGGACAAGGCAGTGGAAAGTTCTTTCAGGATATGGATAAGTTACTTGACCGGGAGTGGGGAACCAAGCATTGGGATTCTTCTTAGGACCCACAGCTTAGATAAACTTACTTACTGGAGGGCAGCATTTGGGAGGTTTTTCCAAGGGTCCAACAGATAAAAACTAACTTACCCTGGGGGAAGGTAGGGCATTGGAGGTTCTTCCAGATTCACAGATTAAACTACTTACTGGTGGGACGGCAAGCCATGGGAGGTCTCCAAAGTCACAGAATACCAAAACTAACTTACCGGACGGGGCAAGGGCATTGGGGGGGAGTCTTCCCTGGTAAAACAGATAAAAATACTTACCTTGAGGGGTGGGGACACAGGGGCAATTGGAGGGTCTCCTGGTTCCACAGATAAAAACTACTGTTATGGAGGGGGGGGAACAGCCCATTGGAGGGTGTCCTGGGGCAACAGAATAAATACTTTAAACTTGGAGGACCAACGGCATTGGGGAGTCTACCTGGTGCACAGGGATAAACAACTTTTTACTGGATAGGCAAGCAATTTTGGAAGTCTTCCAGGGGATGTAAAGGATTAAACATTACTTACTTGGGAACGGCCAGGGGCATTGGGGAAGGGGGGGTCTCTTAGGTCACAAGATAAACTTACTTACCCTGGGAAAGGCAGGCCCATTGGGATAAAAGGGTCTCCCAGGTTCACAAGTCCTAAACTACTCTTTAACTCGGAGGGCAGCATTGGGGAGTCCTCCAGGGTCAACAAGATAAAACTACTTTAACTGGGATGGGCAGCATTGGAAGGTTCTCCAGGGGGGGGATGTAAGGATAAAACTTAACGGTACTGGAGGGGGCAGCTATGGGCGTCTTCTTAGGGGACCCAACAGATAAACTAACTCGTACTAGGGGCCCAGGCCATTCGGGGTTGGTCTCCAGGGGATGTAGAAATTATAAACTACTTACCTGGAGGCAAGCCAATTTGGAGTCTCTAGGGTCAAACAGATAAAAAAAAAAACAAAAAAAACTACCATTAACTGGGATGCCAGGGCATTGGAGGGTTCTCCCAGGGGGATTGTTAGATAAAACTTTTACTTAACTGGAGGGGAACAAAAGGGGGGGGCATTGGAAGTCTTCCAGGGGTCTCCACAGGATATACTTACTAAACTTGGAGGGCAGCCATTGTGTGGAAGTCTTCCACGGTCCACAAAGAAAAACTACTCTTACTGGGAGGGGGGGGCCGCCATTGAAAGGGGTCTCCAAGGTTTCACCAGATAAACTACTTTACTGGAAGGGCCAGCATTGGAGGTCTTCCTAAGGGGTTTCACAGATAAAACTACTTTACCTGGAGGGTCCCAGCATTGGCAGTCTCCTGTGTCACAGGAAAACTACTTATGGAGACCGCATTGGAGTCTCAAAACTGGTCCCAGATAACTTACCTTACTGGAGGACAAGCAATTGGAAAGTCTCCAGGTCACAGATAACTACTTACTGGGAAGGACAGCATTGGAGGTCTACTAGGTCCACAGATAAACTACTTAACTGGAGGACAGCATTGGAAGTCTCCAGGGAATGTAGAAAACTGAAAACAACCTTTGACTGGCATGGCCAGCCATTGGAGTGCTCTAGGACACAGATAAACTACTTACTGGAGGGCAGCATTTGACGAGTCTCCAGGGATCACAGGATAACTACTTACTGGACGGCAGCATTGGAGGTCTCTTAGGTCACAGATAACTTACTTGACTGGGAGGCAAGCATTGGAGTCCTCCAGGGATGTTAGAATAACCTACTTTACTGGAGGACAGCATTGGAGTCTCCTATGACACCAGATAAACTACTTACGGAGGGGCAAGCATTGAGGAGTCTCCAGGGATCACAGATAAAACTACTTACTGGATTTTGGCAAGGCAATTGGAAGTCTCTAGGTCCACCAGACAAAACACTTACTGGAGGCAGCATTGGAGTTCTCCTAGGGATCACAGATAACTACTTGACTGGAGGACCAGCATTAGGAGTCACACCAGGAGGTGCCAGATAACTACTTACTGGAATCAGCATTGGAGTTCTCCAGGCATGCAGACTAACTACTTACTGGGAAAGGCCCAGCATTGGAAGTCCTCCAGGGGATCACAGATAAACTACTTACTGGAAGCGGCAGCATTGGAGTCTCTAGGGTCACAGAATAAATACTATTACTGGAGCCCAGGCAATTGGAGTCTCCCAGGGGGGAGTGTAGATAAAAACTACTTACTTGGAGGAACAGCATTGGGAGTCTCCAGGGATGCACAAAATAATACTTACTGGAAAGGACAGGCATTGGAGTCTCCAGGGGAGTAGATAAACTACTTAACTGGAGGCAGCATTGGAAGGTCTCCAGGGCTCACAGATAACTACTTACTGGAGGCACAGCATTGGAGTGCTCCCAGGGATGTAGGATAACTACTTACTGGAGGACAGCATTGGAGGAGTTATCCTAGGTCACAGATAACTACTTACTGGAGGACAGCATTGGAGTCTCCAGGATGTAGATAAACTACTTACTGGAGGCAGCAATTGGGGAAGTCTCCTAGGTCACAGATTAACTTACTTACTTGGAGGGCAGCATTGGGAGGCTCCAGGGAGTAGGGATAACTATTATGGAGGCAGCATTGAGTGCTGGTCTAGGTCAAACAGATAACTTACTACTGGAGGCAGCATTGGAGTATCCAGTCACAGATAACTACTTACTGGAGCAGATTGAGTCTCCAGTCACAAGATAACTTACTTACTGGAGCACATTGAAAGTCTCCAGGTCACAGATAAACTACTTACTGGAGGCAGCATGGAGTCTCTAGGTACAGAATAACTACTTACTGGAGGCAGCAATTGGAGTCTCCAGGGATGTAGATAACTATTACTGGAGACAGCATTGGGTCTCCAGGGATGAGATAACTCTTATGAAAGGCAGCATGGAGTCTCCAGGATGTAAAACTTACTTACTGGAGGCAGCAATTGGAGTCTTCCAGGGATGTAGATAATACTTACTGGAGGCAGCAATTGGAGTCTCCCCGGAATGTAGATAACTACTTACTGGAGACAGCATTGGAGTCTCCCGGTCACAGATAAACTACTTACTGAGACAGCATTGGAGTCTCCAGGGATGTAGATAATAATTAACTGGAGGCAGCATGAAGTCTCCAGGTTCACAGATAACTACTTACTGGAGGCAGCATTGGAGTCTCCCCAGGGTGTAAAACTACTCTTACTGGAGGCAGCATTGGAGTCTCTAGGTCACAGAAACTAACTTACGGAGGCAGCATTGGAGTCTCCAGGGATTAGATAACTACTTACTGGAGGCAGCATTGGAGTCCCTAGGTCAACAGAATAACTCTTAACTGAGGCAGCATTGGAGTCTCCAGGATGTAGAAACTAACTTACTGAGGAGCATTGGAGTCTCCCTGGTCCAACAGGATAACTACTTACTGGAGACAGCATTGGAGTTCCAGTCACAAGATACACTTACGGAGGCACATTGGAGTCTCTAGGTCACAGATAACTACTACTGGGAGGCAGCATTGAAGTCTCCAGGTCACAGATAACTACTTACTGGAGAACGCCATTGGAGTTCCAGGTCACAGATAACTACTTCTGGAACAGCATTTGGAATCTCTCAAGGATGTAGATAACTACTACTGGAGACAGCATTGGAGTCTCCAGGGATGGTAAGAAACTTACTTACTGGAGGCAGCATTGGAGTCTCCAGGGATTGTAGATAACTCTACTGGAGGCAGCAGTTGAAGTCCCAGGTCACAGATATCACTACTTACTGGAGGCAGCATTGAAGTCTCCAGGTCACAGATAACTACTTACTGGAGGCAGCATTGGAGTCTTTAGGTACAGATAACTACTTACTGAGCAGCATTGGAGTCCCAGGGATTAGATAACTACTTACTGGAGACAGCATTGGAGTCTCCAGGGATGTGAATAACTTAACTTACTGGAGGCAGCCATTGGAGGGTCTCCAGTGATGTAGATAACTACTTAAATGGAGGACAGCATTTGGTAGTCTCCAGTCTCACAGATAACTACTTACTGGAAAGGCAGCATTGGCAACTTCCAGGGATTCACAGATAACTACTTAACTGGGATGGGCAGCATTGGAAAGGTCGCCAGGGATGTAGATAACTACTTACTGGATGGGCAAGCATTGGTTTTTTTAGGTCTCCGGGAGGATTCACAGTAACTAACTTACTGGAAGGCATGCATTGGAAGTCTTCCAGGGATGCAGGACAAACTTACTTACTGGAGACAGCATTGAAGGGTCTCCAGGGAGGTTGTAGATAACAACTTTATGGAGGCAAGCATTGAAGTCTTCCCCCAAGGATCACAGATACAACGACTTTTTTTTTTTAACCCTTGGGGGGGGGGGAGGCCAGCCATTGGAAGTCTCCCAAGGGATGTAGATAACTACTTTACGTGGAAACAGGGCCAGAATTGGAAGGTTCTCCTAGGTCAACAGATAAAACTACTTACTGGACTGCACCGCGATTGGAGTCTCCAGAGGGATGGTAGATAACTACTTAACTGGAGGCAAGCATTGGAGTCTCCCTAGGTCACAGATAACTACTTACTGGAGGCCGCATGGAGTCTCCAGGGCATTGTAAGATAACTATTACCTGGAGGCAGCATTTGGCGTCTCATGGCACAGATAACTACTTACTGGAGGACAAGCATTGGGAGTCTCCAAGGTCACAGATAACTTACTTACTGGAGGTCAGCAAATTGGAGTATCCTAGGTCACAGATAAACTTAACTTACTGGACAGACAGCATGGAAGTTATACAGGTCACAGATAAACTACTTATTGGGGACAGCATTGAGTCTCCTGGTCACAGATAACTACTTACTGGAGGCAGCATTGGGATGTCGCCAGGCACAGAAACTACTTACTGGAGACAGCATTGGAGGTCTCCTGGTCCCAAACAAATACTTACGGAGGCAGCATTGGAATCTCAGGATGTAGATAAACGACTTACTGGAGGCATCATTGAAGTTCTCCAGGATGTAGATAACTACTTACTGGAGGCAGCATTGTAGTCTCCAGCTCACAGATAACTTAACTGGAGGCCGCCTTGAAGTCTCCAGGGATGGAGATAACTACTTACTGGATGCAGCATTGAAGTCTCCATGATGTAGATAACTACTTACTGGAGGCAGCATTGACAGTCTCCAATGGATGTAGATACTACTTACTGAGGCGCATTGAAGTCTCCAAGGATGTAGGATACTACTTACTGGAAACGCAATTGAGTCCCTTCCTTGGTCCACAGGATACTACTTACTGGAGACCGATTGGAGTCTCCAAGATGGTATATAAACTACTTAATGGAGGAAGCCCATTGGAGTCCTTCCCGGTCACAGATACCTCTTACTGGATACAGCATTGGAGTCCTCCAGGGATGTAGATAACTACTTACTGGAGGCAGCATTGGAGTCCCTCCAGGGATGTAGATTAACTACTTAACTGAGGTCAGCAATTGGAGTCTCTAGGTCACAGGATAACTACTTACTCGAGCAGCATTGGAGTCTCCAGGGATGGATATAACTACTTACTGAGACGGCAATTGAGTCTCCAAGTCCAGATTAACTCTTACTGGAGGCAGCATTGAGTCTCCAGGTTCACAAGGGCTAACTACCTTACTGGAGGCGTGCCTTGGAGTCTCCTGGTCACAGATAACTACTTTTTACTGGAGGACAGCATTGGAGTCTCCCTGGTCACAGATAAACTACTTACTGGAGACAGCATTGGAGGTCTCCTGGTCACCTGGATAATACTTACTGAGACAGCATTGGAGTCTCCAGTTCACAGATAACTCACTTAACTGGAGGCAGCATTGGAAGTCTCCTGGTCACAGGATAACTACTTAACTAGACAGCATTGGAGTCTCCCTGGTCACAGATAACTACTTACTGGAGGAACAGCATTGGAGTCTCCTGGTTCACAGGATAACCACTACTTACTGGAGGCAGCCATTGGGAGTCGCCAGGTCACAGATAACTACTTACTGGAGACAGTATTGGAGCTCCCTGGTCACAGAGTAAACTACTTACTGGAGGCAGCATCGGAGTCTCAGGCACAGATAACTACTACTGGAGACAGCATGGAGTCTCCAGGTCACAGATAAACTACTTACTGGAGACAGCATTGGAGTCTCCAGGTCACAGATAAACTCTTACTGGAGACAGCCATGGAGTCTCCAGGGGATGTAGATAACTACTTACTGGAGGCAGCATTTTGGAGTCTCTAGGTCAAGATAACTACTTACTGGAGGCCTCATTTGAAGTCTCCAGGTCACAGATAATACTTACTGGAGACAGCATTGAGTCTCTAGGTCACAGATAAAACTACTTACTGGAGGCAGATTGGAGTCTCCAGGGATGTAGATAACTACTTACTGGAGGCAGCATTGGAGTCTCTAGGACACAGATAACTACTTACTGGAGGCAGCATTGAGTTCTCCCAGGGATGTAGATAACTACTTACTGGAGGCAGCATGGAGTCTCTTAGGTCACAGATAAACTACTACTGGAGGCAGCATTGAAGTCTCAGGTCACAGATAAAAAAACTACTTACTGGAGGCAGCATGGGAGTCTCTAGGTCCACAGATAACTACTTACGTAGGCAGCATGGAGTCTCCAGGGATGTAGATAAGTACTTCTGAGGCAGGCATTGGAGTTCTCTAGGACACAGATAACTACTACTGGATGGCAGTAATTGGAGTGCTCCAGGGATGTTAGATAAAACTAAATTACTGGGAGACAGCATTGAGTCTCAAGGGATTAGGAGAACTACTTACTGGAGCAGCATTGAGTCTCCAGGGATGTAGATAAATACTTACTGGAGGCAGAATGGAGTCTCTAGGTCACAGATAAAACTACTTACTGGAGGTAGCATTGGAGTCTCCAGGATGTAGATAACTCTACTGGAGGCAGCATTGGAGTCTCAAGGGATTGTAGAGAACTACTGACTGGAGGCAGCATTGGAGTCTCAAGGTCACAGATACTACTCACTGGAGGCAGCATTGGAGTCTCAGGGATGTAGATAAACTACTAACTGGAGACAGCAATTTGGAGCTCAGGTCACAAGATAACTACTATGAGACAGCATTGGAGTCTACGGTCACAGATAACTACTTACTGGAGGCCCGCATTGGAGTTCCGGGATGTAGAACTAACCTACTTACTGGAGCGCAGCATGGAGTCTCTAGGACACAGATAACTATTACGGATGGCAGCATGGAGTCTCCAGGGAACTTAGATAACTACTTACTGGAGACAGCGATTGGAGTCTCCAGTCACAGATAATACTACTTACTGGAGACAGCATGAAAGTCTCCAGGTCACAGATTAAACTACTTACTGGAGACAGCATTGGAGTCCTCCCAGGTCACAGATAACTACTTACTGGAGACAGCATGTGAGTCTCAGGTCCACAGATAACTACTTATGGAGGACAGTCATTGAAGTCTCAGGTCACTGATAACTACTACTGGAGGCAGCATTGGAGTCTCCAGGGATGTAGAAAACTACTTCCTGGAGGCAGCATTGGAGACGTCTCTAGGACACAGATAAACTTACTTACGGGATGCCGCCTGGAGTCTCAAGGGAGTGTAGATCAACTACCTACTGGAGACAGCATTGGAGTCTCCCGGTCACAGATAACTACACTGGAGACAGCATTGGTCTCCAGGTCACAGCAAAATACTACTGGAGCAGATAGAGTCTCCAGGTCACAGATAACTACTTACTGGAGCAGCATTGGAGTCTCCAGGATGTAGATAACTACTTACTGGAGGACAGCATTGGAGTATCCAAGTCACAAGATAACTACTACTGGATGGCAGCCATAGAGAAGTCTCGGGTCACAGATAACTACTACTTGGAGGCAAGGCATTGAGTCTCCAGGGATGGTAGGATAATACTTACTGGAGACGCATTGGAGTCTTCCAGGATCGTAGATAACTACTTACTGGAAGCAGAATTGGCTCCAGGGATGTAGATTAACTACGGTACTGGAACGGCAGCATTGGAGTTCTCCAGGGATGTACGATAAATACTTAACTGGAGGCAGAATTGAGTTCAAGGATGTAGGATAACTACTTACTGGAGCAGCATTGGAAGTCTCCAGGGATGTAGGATAACTACTTACTGAGACAGCATTGAGTCTCAAGGGATGTAGATAACTAATTAACTGGGCAGCATTGGAGTCTCCAGGGATGGTAGGATACTACTTACTTGGAGACCGCATTTGGAGTCTCCAGGGATGTAGGGATAACCTACTTACTTGGAGGGCAGCATTGGAAGTCTCCAGGATGTAGATAACTTACTTACGGAAGCAGGCATTGGAGTCTCCAGGATGTAGATAAACTACTAACTGAGGCAGGGCATTGGAGTCTCCAGGGATGTAGATAACTTAACTTATCGGAGTGGCAGCAAGTGGAGGTCTCCAGGGATTGGTAGATAACTACGTGTTATTGGAGGGACAGCCATGGGAGTCTCCAGGTCACAGATAACTACTTACTGGAGGGCAGCATTGGAGGTCTCCAGGGATTGGTAGATAACCACTTACTGGAGACAGCCATTGGAGGGTCCAGGGTGTAGATAACTAATTAACTGGAGGCAGCATTGGAGTCTCCAGGATGTAGGATAACTACTTATGGAGGACAGCATTGGAGTCTTCCAGGGCACAGACAACTATCTTACTAGAGGCAGCATAGGGAAGTCTAAAAGGTAACAGATAATACTACTAACTGGAGGCAGCATTGGAGTCTCCAGATGGTAGCTAACTAATTACTGGAGACATCATGAAGTCTTCAGGGTCACAGGATAACTACCTACTGGATGGGGCAGCATTGGAGTCTCAGGGCTGGTAGTAACTACGTTACTGGAGGAGCTGGCTGGAGTCTCCAGGGATGGTAAGATAACACTTACTGAGGACAGCATTGAAGTCTCCAGGTCACAGGATAACTACTTTTTACGGGAGCCGCATTGAGTCTCCAGGATAGTAGATAATACTTTAACTGGAGACAGCATGGAGTCTCCAGGGATGGTAGGATAAAATACTTACTGGAGAAACAGATTGAAGTCTCCAGTCCACCGGATAACTGACTTATGGAGGCAGCATTGGAAGTCTCAAGGGATGTAGATAACCTTACTGGAGACAGCATTGGAGTCTCAGGGTGTTTAGGATAACTACGTACTGGAAGGCAGCCATTGAGGTCTCCAGGGACTGTAGATAACTACTTAACTGGAGAACAGCATTGGAGTCTCCAGAGGGATGTAGATAACTACTTAACTGGAGGCAGATTGGAGTCTCCAGGGATGTAGATAATATTTGAGGAGGACAGCATTGGCAGTCTCCAAGAGAGGTAGAAACTACCTACGGATGTGGCGGCAATTTGGGGGGAGGTCTCCAGGGATGTAGGAGAAATAAAAACTACGTTTTTACTGGAAAGACCCAGCTCATTGGGAGTCTTCCCAAAGGGATGTAGGAATAAAACTTTAACTACTGGGGAGACCAAGCATTGGGGAGTCTCCCAGGGATTGTAGAATAAACTACTACTGTGCAGGGGCAGGGCACCACCATTGGAGTCGCCACCAGGTGGGGATGTAAGAATAACTTTACTTAACTGGGAGGAAAACAAAAGCAATTTGGGGAGGGTCTCCCAGAGGGCTGTTAGATACAAAAACTACTACTGGGGAGGGCAGCATTTGGGAGTCTCCAGGGGACTGGTCTAAAGATAAAAAAAACTAACTTACTGGAGGCAGCCATTGGGAGGCGTCTCCAGGGATGTAAGGATAAAAACTTACTTACTGGAGGGAACCCCAGCATTGAAAGGGTTTCCAGGGGTCCACAGATAAACACTTACCTTTTTTCACTGGAGGGGGGCAGCAATGGGAAGGGGTTTCTCCAGGGGATGTAGATAAAAAAAAATAAACTTACTCTGGAGAACAAGGCATGGAGGGTCTTTTCCAGGGATTGTAGGGGGATAAAAACTAACCTTTACTGGAGGGGCAAGCAATTTGGGAGGGGTCTCCAGGGTGATGTGTAGATAAATACTTTACTGGAGGCAGCCATGGAGTCTATTAGGACACAGATAACACTTACCTGGAGGCAGCATTGGAGTCTTCAAGGGAGGCAGATAAACTACTTACTGGTAGACAGCATTGGAGTCTCCAGGTCACCAGATAACTACTTACTGCGAGACGCAATTGGGATGTCTCAGGTCACAGATTAACTACGGACTGTAGGGCAGCATAGGAAGTCTCCAGGTACCACGATAACTACTTTACCTGGAGGCAGCATTGGAGTCTCCAAGGGATTGTGAATAACTACTTACTGGAGGGACAAGCATTGGAGTCTCCATGTCACAGACAACTTACTTTACTGGAGGGCAGCATAGAAGTCTCCCAGGTCACAGATAACTACTTACTGGAGGCAGCATTGGAAGTATACCAGGGATGTAGATACACTACCCCCTTACTGGAGACAGGCAATTGGAGTCTCCAGGGATGTAGAATAAACTACTTACTGGGAGGCTAGCATTGGAGTCTCCCCTGGGATCGTAGATAACTACTTACTGGAGGGCAGCATTGGGACGTCTCCAGGGATGTAAGAGAACTACTTACTGGAGACAGCATTGGAGTCTCCGGAGGGATGTAGATAACTACTTGACTGGAGGCAAGCATTGGAGTCTCCAGGGATGTAGATAACTACTTAACTGGAGATCAGCATTGGAGTCTCCAGGGATGGATAGTATCAACTACTTATGGGAGACAAGGCATTAAGAGGGAGTCCCTCCAGGGATGTAGATAAACTCCGACTTCCTGGAGGCAGCATGGAGTCTCCAGGGATGGTAGATAAACTACTTACTGGAGACAGCATTGGAGTCCTCCAGGGATGTTAGATAAAACTATTACTGGAGACAGCAGTGGAGTCTCCAGGGATGTAGAATAACCTACTTACTGGAGGCAGCATTGGAGTATCCAGGGATGTAGATAACTACTTTACTGGAGGGACAGCATTGGAGGTATCCAGGGATGTAGATAACTACCTTACTGGATTTTGGCAGCATTGGAGTCTCCAGGGATGTAGATAAACTACCTTACTGGAGGCCAGCATTGGAGTCTCCAGGGATGTAGATAACTACTTACTTGGAGACAGCATTGAAGTCTCCCAAGGTCCAACAGATAAACTACTTACTGGACGGGCAGCATTGGAGTCTCCTAGGGATGTAGATAACTCACTTACTGGAGACAGCATTGGAGTCTCCCAGGGATGTAGATAACTACTTCTGGAGGCAGCATTGGAGTCTCCAGGGATGTAGATAACTACTTACTGGAGGCAGCATTGGAGTCTCCAGGGATGTAGATTAAACCTGCTTACTGGAGGACCAACATTTGGGTTGCATTGGAGTCTCCAGGATGTAGATAACTACTTACTGAGACAGGGGGCATTGGAGGTTCCAAGGTCACAGCCTAAAATACTACTGAGGCAGGGATTAGTCTCCAGGTCACCAGATACTACGTTACTGGAGGCAGCCATTGGAGTCTCAGGGATGTAGGATAATTAACTTACTGATGGACAGCCTGGAGTTCTCAGGGATGGGTAGATTAATACTTACTGGAGACAGCATTGAAGTCTCCAGGTCACAGATAACTACTTACTGGAGGCAGCCATGGAGTCTCCAGGGATGCCAGGAATTAATACTTACTGGAGGACAGGCATTGAGTTCTCCACGGGATGTAGATTAATACTACCGGAGGCAGCATTGGAGTCCCCTCAGGGATGTAGATTAACCTTAACTTACTGGAGACAGCATTGGAGTCTCCAGGATGTAGGATAACTATTACTGGGGAGCAGTGGAGTCTCGACGGGATGGTAGATTACCTGCTTATGGAGACAGCATTGGAGTCCTCAGGTCACAGATTAACCTAACTTACCTGGGAGGGGGGCAGCATTGGAGTCTCGGGAGTCACAGATTAACCTACTTACTGAGGCAGCATGGAGTCTTCCAGTCACCAGATAACTACTTAATGGAGACAGCATTGGAGTCCCAGGTCACCAGATTAACCTTTACCTTACTGGCGAGACAGCATGGAAGTTCTCATTGGGAGGTAAGATAAATTACTACTGGAGACAGCATTGGAGTCTCCAGGTCACAGATAACTACTTACTCGAGGCTGCATTGGAGTCTCCAGGTCACAGATAACTACTTACTAGAGAGAAGCATTGAAGTCTCTTGTTAGAGACTTCATTGCTGCCTCCACTAAGTAGATATCTGTGACCTGGAGACTCTAATGCTGCCTCCACTAAGTAGTTATCCGCATTTCTGTAAACTTCAATGGTGCTTCCAGTAAGCAGTTGTCTACATTCGTGTAGAATTTAATTTTTTTTCTCTCTTGAGAATGGGCCACAGTTAAGGCTTGAAAGTACTTAAGTTTTAGTAAATTTCTATATTAATACTCATAAGTAAACAATTTATACTCAGTAATCTTGTGAGTTTCTAAAAAAAAGGACATACAGCTTCAATCAATATCTATTGCTTGAGTCCTATAACAAAGGCTGATACGAAATTATTTTTGTGAAAAAAACTGAACATGGCAATTGTGTATTACAACATAGTTTTTACATAGGTGCTATAAATTCATTTATGAAATCAGCTGATTTTAATAAAGAAAACTCATAATTATATAATTACAAAAAGCTTGGGCATTTTACTTTTTAGTAATGATTATGAACAAGGACCAGCTCAAATGAGGGGAGAAATTTAGCCATTTAAGTTAAATGTAAAGAAATTAAATCAAATCCGGACGAATACTGAAAGCAAAAGCAATTCAATCCAGCTCTTATTTCTATGTATCTACCCATTTAAGGTGCATCTGGTTGCAAGGTCAAATTGCTAATTGTATACATATAAATATTCAGTATTAAAAGTGAAATACCTTACAAAGCACTTAATTACTTTACACAAGGTAATGCCATTGTCAAGTGGGTCTTTAACAACTGATGAATTCTCGAACTACCACCATAGTTGTCATGAACTCATATGAACCTCACTATTCTGCGAATGATCTTCGTGGAGTTTACTTTCATAAAAATGAAAATACAATTGATGATTTCTTCTTGATGTTTTGTTAGGTCACATGTGGAAGGAAATTTTAAATATTGAACGAGATATTTGAAATAGTTAGTTTGACTTCATTAACTTTTTTCACCCCCTCACTAATATCGCTGTGTCGCCGTCCACGAAGACACAGCAATATTGTTGAGGGTTTGAAATTGACCCGAAATAATGATATACCATGGACAAAAGTTTGATCCCAGCAAATGCCTGCAGCAGCCACACCTAAATGGAACAAAGGTTGACGATTATGGTTAGTAAGGACTGAATATGATTTTCACCATTGCTATTTTTATTATTGTTATTATACGATTTTTCTATATATTTAACAACTTAATTCACTGGTAATGTAATCTATTATTCTTATATCATTAATATCATTAACACATTGTATACAGTAGTGATTAGAAAATATGAGCATTGGCATCCAATATCTCGACCATTCACATCCGTCGTTACAAGACAAACAGGCTTCATTGTTGTGTTACCAGCCCATTTTCATGAAAGATAAGGGGATGGGGTAAAGGAACACTTTAAGGCAACTGTATGTAGTACATGCGCTCACAATAGTCCAGTTAGAGAGCTAATAAAGAGGAATGAAGTGATCTTCAGACAGCTTATAAACTTTCTGAAAAACATAATGTTATTATAAATATGCAACGAATGAAAGTTAAACTTGCCGTGCAACTGCTGTCCAAAAGTACTTATAAATATTTTGATCACTTTGACAACCAAGGATATTTGAAGAGAAGGGCTGGAAAATTACAAGCCATTTCACTCGGCTTGTTGATAGATAGTTTGATTCGTTTTATTCTCGACTGCCAACAGATAGAAAATCATCAAGAAATGTTTACGTGACTAAACCTGTAAAAGCAAGACAAAATCTTTCAGGACATGAATAGAACCGCTAGAGAAATGAAAGTGAAGAAAAGTACAATGCTCTATCCTTTGTCTAACTTGCTGAAAATGGCAAAATTACATCTAAATCAGACTGGGTTGGGGCACTTTATTGGTTGCAAAAGTAAAGTGGGAGCGTACGATCAGCACCCATCACCAGTTGCATTTAAACATCGTCTCAGAGCCCACCTTTTTTTAGGAAAAGACAGCACACTTGTAAGCCCAAAGAGCAACGTTTAAAACTGCAACAGTGAAAATATAACATCCGCCTCATTTTCCCACGTCTCTGACAAGCAAGACGCATCATCAATTTTAATTTGCTTACCAGTATGATGATCAAAGGATGATCAAAGTGATGACTTCAAAGACCAGGAAGTTGAAGAACAAACATGGGAAGATTCCATATGTTGGCGGGTTCATTGCTCGCAAGTTTCCAAAACTGGAACATTTAGGAGCAAAAGTAACAAAGGAAGATAATACAAAGATTGGTGCCATAAGCTTTAGTGAAGGGAAACTAATGATCATTTGAAATGTATGGATAGGATGTTTAATTCTCACCATGGGAGGAAAATGTTTTAACAGCCTTAAAAGGAGCGATAATTAAGTTAACGGATATAATTAGCAGTCACATCCAAATAACTTCAGATGTCGAAATATTTTGTTCCATGCCATACAGTTTTTAGAATTCGAAATTTGAACAGACACATTATTAGTTCCGGAAAAGCGGTGCATAGATTGAAAAAGTTAGCGACATAGCTATACATGTGCAAAATGTGATTTTATGGAGATCTGTTAAATGTGTAATTTAGACATATATTTAAATTATTGTTTAGAATGTTCTTTAGAACTCACTCATGATTATTTAATATATTAAAATATAGTTTTTATTATGACTTATTTTCCTTCGGAAACAGATAATAGTATTTAATAACGGATAAAAAGAAGAAAGCAAAGGTAGGTTTTCTATAATTTCAATGTTATTTGGCGAAAATGTTCTAATGATCTCTCATATGATTATTCTTCTTAACATAGTAGAATGAAGAACGTACATCTGATTATTAATTTAAATATCGAATAGCTTAGAGTATTTAGAAAAATAAAAAAAAGAGATAGTAAAGGCAGGATTGCTATAGGTTAAGGGGCCTGATGCGGTTATTGTGACGTTACGCACCTAGCTGTTTAATCCTGTACCACAGTTTAAGCTGCGCATGACAAGACCTTATATCCTCTAGAGTCTAGACCTTGGTTCAACTAGACCGTCGAGAACTCGGCGCACCGAGCACAGACTCAATTAAGAAATTGTTTTCCCTTTTTTTCTGTATTGCATTTGATTGTTTTCATATTTTATCATTACGCTCAATTTACTGTGAACTAATATTTCATTTTTTATGTGAATTGGTACTGCTTTTACGTATATATTATAGTAAAGATTTTAATGCCTCTTCTTCTCTCCTCAACAATACCACGACGCACGATAACTTAAAATCATTCATTCATCATTCCTAAAAAATATAAACGCTACCTCCCTCTAACTCAAGTTAGCTGTGTATCACCGCAATGACGAATGATTTTGTTAGTCATTTGTGCTAAATTTTACCGTGAAAAGCTTTGTTCTTTCATGTATTATTTTGTTAATATTGTTCAACTAGACCATCTCACTCGGCGCACTGGACACTGGCTCAATTAAGACTTTTTTTTTTTTTTTTTTTTTTTTTTTTTTTTTTTTTTTTTTTGGTATTGCATTTGGTTGTTTTCATACTTTATCATTACGTTAAATTTATTGAGAAATTCCCTTTTTATGTGAATTGTTATTGCTTTTACATCCATACAGTAATATTTTAACTCTTTTTCTCTTCTCAACATATCAACGCTCCCTCGTTCAGTCTCAAGTCAGCTGGGCGTGACGTCACCGCGGTTACGTACGATTTTATAAATAAATGCTTTGTACTTTAATGTATTTTGTCAAATATTGTTATCATTAAGCTATATATTGTAAATGAAAAAATAAATTAATACAGTTTAACTTGTAAACCCAGTAGGCCGTCGAATACAAGTATTTATAAACTAGATAATTAGTCAGCTCTAAGTACGAGCATTTGTTCGACAAACGATACAAAATTTTCTCGAAAATTTTGTTCGATAAACGGAAAGTTCGACCTATGTAACGTTCGACAAACGAGGTACCACTGTACTTGCTATAGCGTAAGTCTCAAAGCAGTTGGGCGTTTGCGTGAAACTGACACGATCTTTGATGTGGGTTGAAAAAAAAAAATGGATTGGTGACCTGGGTAGTCCCTTGTACTTACAATGTAACATTAATGTAAGTAACTTGGAATCCCAATGCAAAGACTGCCTCACAGTAAGTAGTTGGGATAAGAAATGGAAACTGATAATGGGGTTTGCTTGAGTTGGATGTTTAAATAAGCGACCCGAGGATATTAAAGCTTATAAATGGGCTGCTGTGCAATGGAAATATGTTCCCTTTAAACCTATTTTTTTTAAACCTATTTTTTTTAAACCTATTTTTTTAAACCTATTTTTTTAAATTGAAAACCTAATACTATTTTGCCATAGTCTCCACGCAATATATTGGATCCTAACAGGCTACAGGAGTTCAGAGAGTAGTACTTTTATATCAAGAATTTAGTCCTGTAGTATGCGATTTGGCATTATGTATTAGGTTAAGAATTCCGTCTAGGCTGCATATCGCTCCTGCACAGTGTTGTGGAAATTGATGACTTGAGTGAGCTATCTAACTAAATTAGTACTACAAAAGGAATGGGAGAAGGGAGGGGGTGGGGGGGTGGCGAATGGGGACAAAAATACAGGAAGTAACATTCACAGCGAGTAAAAATTTGGCGAATCTTAATGTTCTATGTTCTAGGACCTGCACACAGACCTAGAACTCAAATCCTCTGGCGTTTTTCTCATTCAAAACAAGGACATTTAATTATTTTTTTTCAATGCCTTGATATTGACCTGTGCTGAGGGCCTATTCAGACTTAATCACTGTGAAGAGTTTGTTGTATCGAAGACATTTGAGATGGT
>NC_087200.1:29914370-29951870 GCF_015104395.2 Macrobrachium nipponense
GGCCTGTTTGTTCTAAATGATCGGCCTAGCTGTTCAAAGGGACGGACCTAAATCTGGCGTTTTGATTTCAAAATATAAGTTGCATTACAGCAATTACATGTATACTTATAGTCTACAGATGTCGTAGGTCTTTGGGCTCGGTGTCTTTGGATTTGGACAACTTTTGCGTTACATTTTTAGGTTTGAATATGACTCAGACTGACTTGAGGGTAAAATAATAATAGTAATTTAGATAGGTTTCCCAAGGAAAAACTGCTTTTACCCTTGTAGGGCAAGGATAAAGAAATAATATCTTTGTTTGCTGTCACTTTTGGAGGACGTGGTTTTGAAGTTGTTTACCAATGTAAGTGAAGATGAATTTACCACCGAATCCATTACGAAAAATCTCAAATGCCCTTGTCACTAAAGTTTTCACATAGTTCCTCTTAAAATCAATAGGTATAAAATATGAAAATTTTATTGAGATTCCTGTGAAAGTTGGCTTTCTTTACACTTCTGTCTGAAACTGACCATTTTCACTGCTTACGAGAACATCCAGAAAGGCCAGCTTTCCAGTGGTCTCTGTTTCTGACCTAGAAGATGTAATATTTTCATGATTCGAATTTAAATACTCTAGAAACAAAGGAATGTGAGTGGGTGATGTAAAAATATAAATAAAGTGTTATCTACATAGGGTCTATATAAGAAGTGCTTTGAAATACACAGGACATTCTTTGAGCCAACTAACCTCATGACATGCGAAATAAGGCGTTAGCTAACTTTAAGCCCAGTGGACTTCCCATAGCAATCCATATTTCTGCTTATAAACCTTTTCATTGAAGATGAGGAAACAGTCGGTTGCTGCTAAAGATAAAAGTGTATGAAGCTGAGGTCTTATCAAATTTAGAATTTTATCTGAATTGCTATATAAATTATTTATACATATATCAATGGTTTCAACTAATGGTATGTTCGTGAATAACAACTTCACATCAAAGCTTGTCATAACTCAACTATCAAAACTTTTATTCTCTATCTCTTTAACATAAAGTAAAGGTATCCTTAACCATATACTCTTTAATGGTCATAGGAACAAGAATGGGCACATGGTACTTGGAAAGTTTATAGTTGAAGGCAGTATAGTCACTCATATAAGTTCATGGATGTCTCCGGGCATAAAGCTGAATTCCATCCAACCCCTTTCTGGACAACGGGTCTGTATAGTGACGTAAGACCTGCACACACCGAAACTTTCTACAGCAGAGTTCGATGGTTGAACATTTGGCCAGTTTTCCACTCCCAGACACCTGTCATCCAGAAAGGGGGGGAAATTGAAATCTCTCTCAAACACCCGGACATCCATTAACTTATATGAGCGACTGTACCTGTAGCTGACATAATGGGTCCGTATGGGACACAGTTTTATGTACCTTTGGCAGCCCATGTAAAATTCCCATTCTAGAACCTGTTGTATAAAGATATGAATCTACACCATCACTGATATAATTTTCTGATTTCATTTCTCTCAAGAATCTGTTGATATTATCCTCCTTGTTCAAATTTGTGAGAACATTATCTCGAACACTTTGAAACTTGGTATGGCCATTCAAAACCTCATTTACTTCAGAGTTATAGTTGGTCTTCTTAAGAAAAACACCGCTACCTTTCTGGTTTGCTAATGACTATGGATTTGTCTTTTGCCAAGTCTGTTATTGCGTCATCCTCTTCTCTGGACATATTATGTATAAAATTGTCTTTCTTACTATGAAGAGAAGAAAATGCCAAATGTTATAGAGAATTCTTGAAAGAATCAAAACCTTTATCATGTTTATCATAGAAATTGAGTAAATTGTTTTGCTATATAAAGATCGCTCGAGAAATGGCAGCACTATTCTTACGTTCAATGAGACTCTGATGGTGGTTATAGTCAGTTTAGTATACTGCATTCCGTAGTTGAGTTGTCAAATCGTTCAATCTCGATGACAGAACCGGTAACTGCCGTCGTTTAGGTGATTTTTCCCTGTGTAAGAACTACCGCTGGCAATTACGGTAAAGGCAAGTTCGATGTAAGAAACGGTCAAAGACTTTGAGGTGAAGGAAATTAGGTATAAGATCTTGCAGAAGAATGGAATACTAAAAATACTTCATTTTCCTAATTTTATCACCAAGGCTGCATCATACCCCTATTCCTTATTCGACTCCGCTTTCCACGGAATTCTTCTGTTGCATATATATATATATATATATATATATATATATATATATATATATATATATATATGCATGTATATATATAAATTATTCGCTCAAGTATGGAACATATGTTAATAACCATAATAATATCTAGCCATACTCCAGATATTACAGTTTTTAACAACTGAACTAAACTTAACTAGCCTAAAGTAACATATGAAATAGGACAACTCCTGCTTCTATGTACGATATATATGTTGCCATAACGAGGTTCGTAGCTTACCTGAAGCGCTGTGATCAAAAATAAAACCGCCAAGGTCATTCTGCGTAAGCTTTACGAAACGGAAGCTTTCACTTGAGACGGTTTTCGCACAGGCAACTTGCGTAAACATTATTTCTTACCGTGCGTTGCGCCCAGCGAGGGACAACGTCTTACGCAGACTTGCATAATGTCTTCAGAGAGCGTTGACCAATAAACACATGGCTGGCAACTCATGCGTCTAGCGTTCATCGGTAGTATTTGAAATCGGATCTAACAGTGAGTGAAGTCATGGTTAATATGAAAAATGAAAGAAGCATCAAACTTTTATTATTATTATTATTATTATTATCATTATTTTTATTATTATTTTATTATTAACGATAGAATAAATAATAACTAATTTCATGAACATTCATTATTCCATACCAGGCTTTGTCACACGTTTTTTCCTACATCACTGAATCACGTTTTTTTATTCCGTTTACTTTGCTATAAAGTTTATATGAATATTAACGATATACATGTTTTTCCGTTATCAGAAACTATAAAAGGCACAATTTCCACTGAATAATTTATCAAGTGACGTTCTTGAAATTTTGACGCTATAAAACGACAGGTAATTCATCAGCTGGTATATTAACATAGTTTTGTTATTTAATCTTATGTTAATTAACTTCTTTTGCATACTTACCAATTATCATGCCTAACTCAGAAATTCATGGCAAAACTCAAAGATAACTGGAAGTTACCGAGAGGAGTGAATAATAATAATGGGAAAATTTATTAAAATGAGGGTCAAACGAATAATTTTTGGAAACAAACAGATGTATATATCTTTACGAAGGTTAGTTACTGAAATGAAATAATGAAAAAACTGAAATAGGAAGGTAATAATCGAATTCTATTAGTGAAGAATTATTGAGACACATGAAAACCAAATTACTTGCAGTGACTTCAACACCTCAAAAGTAAGATAGTGATCCATGAAATTCTAGCATATCTACAATAGTAGACTAAGGAATATAAAACGAAGAGAGAGAGAGAGAGAGAGAGAGAGAGAGAGAGAGAGAGAGAGAGAGAGAGAGAGAGAGAGAGACCTTAATATGATCCTTCAGAAAGGTCGTTAGCCTTAATCACATCAATTCACCTCACGAGTTCCAAACCCGTTACTTCGGATTTTTAATGCATGATCTCTAGTAGGTGAATTTACTAACTGAAAGAGAGAGAGAGGCTGGTATGATCATTTTAGAGCAATCTCTATGGGAGGAAAAAATATTTGAATTTAAATAGGCAAAAGTATTTTAGAGAGAGAGAGAGAGAGAGAGAGAGAGAGAGAGAGAGAGAGAGAGAGAGAGAGAGAGAGAGATTCGAAATTCCATTCAAAAAACGCGAGATCATCGCAATTACCCTGCAATTTGCTAGTAATTCATTGTTGCGAAATTAGGACCATGCGTAGCTCGCTTGAATCCCATTCACTCTGGAAATTATTACGACGACGAAAAAATCCGACTACCCTGAGTGCAACAGCGCTGCTGTGGAATGAGGAAAGGTTGTTATGTTGTGTCGTCCTCTTGCGGTTTTCCTTATGGTGTTGTTGCTTCGTTGACTGCACTTCCCTGACACGTGCTAACCTTGGCTTCTAGTGCACTAATTTGACTTCTGGTCTTAATAAATTTCGTTACCATGCGCACATAACAAGGCGTGATCCGACATCCAGCTTACTCGGGGCGCGTGCTAAAATCTACAGTCAAATAGAGCGTTGTTTAACCCAGGAAAATCAAAATAAATACGCCATAAATAATTTTACTGTACTGTTTGACGTACACATCATTAATTTTTTTTTTTTATATTTTCATTCTAACAAATAAATCATAAATATCCTATCCTAAAATTCCTGTACCTTTAACTCAACACAAAGCACCTTTTTCAGACATTTTTAGGCTTTCCCTTAGACCTTTCCTACCCCCCAACTAGAACAACAATAGCAACAACAACAACAACAACAACAAAATAGTTTGTACGCTCACCCCTGAGTAAGCGAAAAACATCAGGATGCAGTCTCATAAATTTTGGGATTTTTATAAATTGTTTCTTGTAACACGGTCTGAAGGAATTTATGAATATTTGAATGTTAGGCTCACTTGTATATACATATGCATATTTCTGTATGCAGACAATTACAGCAGGCCCAATTATTATCGAAATTATTTCTTTCCCTATCCAGGTGTACCATTTTCCAGCGAAGTTTCGAGTTTTAAGTAAAAAGCTGCAAAATTCATATCCTTGGAGATGGCGATGAAACTGTAAATGTTATATATACGAGTATCTCTTTATCTCTTCTTAGTAACATTCTTCTGGCTTCCTTTCCTCTCCCCCCCCCCCACCCCCTCACCACCCACCTCCGCCCACGCCCCCTAACATATTTCATGTTAAGCGCTAGTAACGTTCCAGACCCCTCTGAATCCTTCTTATCCTTCAATCTTTCTAAAATCCATTAGCACGGATTAGTTGGGGAGATTTGATTAGACGGGCGAGAAAATTTGGCGTTTGATGCTTTCTAGGTATTTTTTTTTTTATCATATTTCTTCCGTTGAAATATTCAAATTTCACACTAAAGTCTATCACGTTTTGTAGGTGACAGGCTTGGCTTGAATCTGTAATAAGAGGTTCATTTCACCTCTTTCTGCAGGGCTTTTCTGAAGCTCGTTGTCTTCAGTTTGTGGTAGTGATGTCTTCACCACGGCCCTCCTTAATTCGTTAGTCGCCCTCATATAATCAGCAATACTATTCGCTTTATAATACTGCATCAAGAGACAAAGCACATTAATTGACAGAGACTTTTATATAGCAGCGATGTCTGACAGTAATAGAAGCTGACTAATTACGACTCGCTTAGGAGTAAGGAAAATCAATGTAGTGTAACACGAAGAGTCAAAATCGAAAATGACGGTTAATTTCCATTATCATGATTACGGAGATTAAACATACGCATTTCTCCAATCACTGAATGCATACATCCAGCGAGAGCAGATCTCCGTATCTAGAAAGAAACAGATGTATAGAGAAAGTTGAACAGAAAGTGAACAAGGTGCTGTTAATTCTGTCGGTAAGGAAAAAAGCGCGCAAATTATCAAAAAGAAAAGAAAAAAAGCTCGGGAAGTGAGGAAACTATTCAAGGCAACTTTGCAAATTTCTAAAGCATAGTGGCTTTATACAGAACGAAGAAAAAAACCAAACAATTATTCATTCAAAACAGTTATTAAGGTGTCTGGACATGTAAATATTGATGTGAACGTAACTTGTATTCTCCTACTCAAACTGAGAGAGAGAGAGAGAGAGAGAGAGAGAGAGAGAGAGAGAGAGAGAGAGAGAGAGAGAGAGAGAGATTTTACGAATTTATGAGACTGTCTTATCAGCTAACAAAAAGTAATTCAAGTTTGTGCCATTGTCTTTTTTTTTTTTTTTTTTTTTTTTTTTTTTATTTTTTTGCAGATTCCCAAAGGAGGGTGGTTTCATACAGGTTATTTTGTAAATGTAAAAGAACGAAGATTGAGAGAAATAATTCCGTAAATAAAGTCTCTTACTTAAGGAAGAACCCTTAGAGCTATTCATTCAAAGCACCATTAAGTTATTTGGACGAGTTGTCAATATTGGTGACTGTAACTTACATTCTCCTGCTCAGACTATCCGGAAAGAGAGAGAGAGAGAGAGAGAGAGAGAGAGAGAGAGAGAGAGAGAGAGAGAGAGAGAGAGAGAGAGACATAATTTTATGAACTGGTCCAATCAACTGACAACATATAATTGAAGTTTACGCCATTTTCTTTTTATCATTACCTCACATTCCTTAAATTCCTTTCTTTCAAATGAAAATGATTCATATACCCAAAATTCTGTTAATCGATTCACTAGGTTAAATAAACTGTAAATCTTATTTTATTTATTGGCTGTTACACGCTTCCATCTCCACATCGTCATTCCCAATATTTTAAAAAATATTGGTGGAGTCTGTTATTTTAATCTACAGATTTTCTTTCAAAATAACCTCATCCCGTTTGCAAATAAGCATAAACACAGGCATGGATTCGTGTGAATTTTCACTTTGTCGAACGAAAATACCAATAATTTTGTGTGTGTTTACCAATCTTTTTTTTTTTTAGGCGTAGCATAATGTTGAAGTTGTTTAGCGTATGTGAAACAAATTACCAGGCTTTCGTTCATAATACTTTGATTATTAAATAATTGAAAGAGTGGTGAAATTGACCAAGTGAATTTAAAAAAAATTTTTTTGCTGGTGGGTTGGGTGGAGATTACATTGTTGATTACAAAACTCTCTCTCTCTCTCTCTCTCTCTCTCTCTCTCTCTCTCTCTCTCTCTCTCTCTCTCTCTCTCTCTCTCTCTCTCTCTCTCAAGCGCTATTTGCTGAAGAAAACTTGTAAAGAACTGATGATAGATAAGATAACCTTTAGAGGACGAAGGAATAGGCAATCAATGTCCTTACCGTACTCGTAAATCTTTGCCACTGTTTGAGAAACAAGTGAAAAATGCAATGAACTCTTTAGCTCCTTATGTCCAGAGATTTCTTAAAGTTCTAGAGGCTTTTTTATTTTGGATGCATAAGGAGCTGGTTGAATTGGTCCCTATGGAATAGATGCATGGCTGACTCTCATTCCATAACTACTATGCTGGAATCTAGCTTGTGTAACCAGTAGTAAAACTTAGAAAAATTGAGACAATAGATTCTTTTCCGAAAAACTGAAAGATATCGCATTTTACATCCTTTGATGGACATTTTAAAATATGCTTTAACTTTTACTTGACCCAAATTCTACTCTCATTGACGAGACGTACAGAGCTGAGATCTGCATACCCAATGTATAAAGAAAGTGATTGATATGGATCTGAGATGTTAAAACCCTCTGCACTCCGAAACTTGCACTCTTAAGCTTCTCAATTTACATACCTGTCAATTCTCACTTTCAGTGGCCAGAAACTTCATCGGGAATATATCTTGTTATAACCGGTTGCTTCTAGAGAGAACCTCGCGCTACCTATTTTGTCTCCGTCTGTTAATTCTAGCTTTTATTATGTGCAAACAAGTGTTTGTTGTACCCGTTTCCATTGTGCATTTATGTAGCAAATACCACCAAGCATCTCAGGTGTTCGACTTTCAAATAACGTACATCCAATATACAAATTTTTAAAAAATAATTTTTTTTTTTTTTTTTAACATCCCTTCGTGTCTACGTTAAATATTACGATGTAATTTCAGTTAGCTCTCCCATTGATCTGTAATCACTTTTAACGGTATGCTCTATCAACTTGTTCCCCTTACAACAAATCTCACTTTCATTCACATTCATCAAGTTTTGTTTTCATCAATATCCTCTTTCATTGATTTCATCTTACACTTGGTCATTTCACTTTAACATTCAAAACCAATTCATTTTTGTATCAGTTCTCCCTTTTTTAACTCCTTTTCCAGAAAGTTCATCCATCCGAAGCACATATCCATCTCACAATTCTCTGTGAAACCTCATTTAAGAATCAGTCTTTATCTTGACTCTTTAATTATGTAATGCTGCATAATGAACGTATACATGTTTTCCCTCTCTCATTGGGTTTTCGTCAATACCCATTTATGAAGACCAGTCATTTCACTCACTTCTTAGTCTTTCAATGTGTCAGGTCTTACTAACTATATAGCTTATCAACTCTCACTTCGATCGTTACTTTTGAACTTGACCCCTCATCAGTTTATCTCTTAAGTCATTTGTCATGTATAGCATGTCGTTAATTTTGTCATCTCCAGACTTTCTTTATCAATAACTACCTCATATTAATTTCCACTTTACCATTTCCACCGTCGACGAACTCCATATTTGATATTTTCAGATGTTCGAGATCTCTACTATTTTTTTTTTTTATCATCTCTCATTTTAACTCTTACCTCCGTAACTCTCGCTTTCGTAAGAGCTCGCTTGACCAGATTTTACTTTTCACGTCTTACTTTCGTAGTGTTCACTTGCAAGGGGATTCCTTCTTGACCAACTCTCGTTTTCATCCCCTTTGTTTCCACAAAGGGTTATACTGTCGTTAATTGTTTGGCACTTTTCTCTTCAATTCGTACATTCACTGAAATGCTCAAACTCTTGAGATCAGTCTCCACTATGTTTCTTACTTATACTTTTTTCCATTGTGGTTAGTCTTTCTTTTTTTATAATATCAAGTGCATGTGTCATATTCTACTAAAATACACGCGAATGTATACATTCATGCATACATGCGTATATTAGATATATATATATATATACATATATATATTATATATATATATATATATATATAATATGTGTGTGTGTCGTGTGTGTGTGTGTGTGTGTGTGTGTGAGTGTGTGTATATATAACGAATAAAACACACTGTAGTCTGTGGATTAGACCTATGGTTGTCATGAAATCTGAAGGGATTAGACTGCTAGTCCCAAGCCCTCTATTGACCTGTGTTAATAATATATGCTGACAGCATACGCTTTTAACATATAAAGTCCTGTTGGCACACACGTCCAATGAACATCAGTGGGGTAGAGAGATGGGTTAACGACTTTCATCCAAAAGGATTTTGTTATCCGGTACCCCATGTAGCCACTCGCGTTAAAGGAAAGAAGGCCCGGTTGGTATATATATCTATATATATAGATATATATATATATATATATATATATATATATATATCTATATATATATATATGTATATATATATATATATATTATATATATATATTTATATATAGATATATATTATATATAGATCTATATATATATATATATATATATATATATACATATATATATATATATATATATCTATATTATATATGTGTGTGTGTGTATGTATGTGTGTGCGTGTGTGTATGTGTATGCGTGTGTGTGCGTGCGCCTGTGTATGTGTGTACATACATTATATGTGTATTATAAATATATATATATATATATATATATATATATATATATATAATATGTGTGTGTGTGTGTGTGTGTGTGTGTGTGTGTGTGTGTATTTTATATGTAAAATATATATGTATATATATATATATACATTACATGTATACTATATGTATATTTATAATCATATATAATATATATATATATATATATATATATATATGTGTATATACTATATATAATTATCGTGCAGTAAACAATTTAGCAATGTATGAAAACAGATGCCCTTGTGATTGAACTCGCTCGCTCCTGATCATCCATGAACTCATTACCATACTGGTTCAAGTAGGTCCTGTTAACTGACTTTGTTGTTTCCTGTTGGGCAACGTTCTTCAAAGTGCATCGACACTTAACTCGGGCTACTAAGTATAGCTCCCCCTGACCCCTCTTTCGGGTTCATTCGGTGCCATCTCTGGGAAAGTAAAAGGAACGCCTCTTGATCTTCTGTTTTTCAAGGATTTGAAATCCCACTTGACATTCGTAAAACATATTAAGATTTAGAGCTAACTGTAGATGGGGCTCTCTGATTGGTTTTTGCACGTACACAGTGCATTTAAATCTCATTAACTGTAAAGTGGAAGAAACATTTCTGGTGTGTATTGAACGTAGACAGTTGATACTCAACCGAAAATTGACTTACTTGTATATATACACATTCACTCACACGTAGTCTTCCGAATAAACAAGTGAAAATCGATGTACTTTGATAGCTATTGTATAATGAAAGAAGAGAGTTAGGAAGGAATGAGAAGAGAGGCGAATGGAAGATAGTAAAACAGAGAAGTCGGGGAGAAGGCAGACGCAGAAAATATCTGAAAGGGTGAACAGAAGATAAAAGGGAGTGAGATAACAAAATGGGGAACAAGAAAAGGTAAGGAGATAGTTTAAATAAAAGTATGAAGAGAAGAGAGGAATGTAATCCAGACAACTGTCGAAGTGAGTGAAAGAAAGAAAGTTTAGAAAGAGAGAGAGAGAGAGAGAGAGAGAGAGAGAGAGAGCGGAGGAACAAGAGAATAAAGAGGAAGAAGGGAGGAGTGAGAAAGAGACAGACGGCCCTCCGGGAGAGATGGATTGAGACTTTACTCAGGTCATTGCCTCTACCTGGCGTATACCTACCTCGGACCTTTACTCTCTCTGTCTCTCTCTCTCTCTCTCTCTCTCTCTCTCTCTCTCTCTCTCTCAAAAATATTTTTGCCTCTGTGAATTCAACTACTTTTTTTTTTTTTTTTTTTTTTTTTTTCATAGAGATTATTCTAAGATATTCATACCAGCCTATTTAATCTCTCTCTCTCTCTCTCTCTCTCTCTCTCTCTCCTCTCTCTCTCTCTCTCTCAGAAATATATTAACAAAATAGTAACACAAGTTTCTTTTGCAATGCACCACTCCCTCTTTTTCTATCACTCCCTCTCTCACACAGTCATACACACTCCTGGACAGCCGCCAAATAGCAAGGAGTTTAACACCCTTATCCTAGAGGTCAAGGATCTGAGGTAACCGGTCCTGGAGTGTCCTTTGTGAGTCTCCGTTGCGAATTTATTTCCTTCGGACGGCGATCTGAACGTCAGATTGCAAACTGGTATTTTGGAACGTCATAGGTGTACTTTACTTCCATCATGAAAACAAGACGGATATATATATATATATATATATATATATATATATATATATATATATATATATATATATTCTGTTTGCTGGTTGCTTTTTTTAGATATGTGTTTACACAGCCACAATATGTTGTCAGCTTCTCGATTTCCTCATACGTTTTGGATAAGCTTGCATCATTACGTATTTTTCAATCCAGCTGATAAACGAGAACCTAAGAGTGTTTTGAATGTCTTATCAACTACTTTATTATTTATATAATACTAGATATATATCTATAGCAAATATATATATTATATAATAATGTATATATACGTTATCTATATGATATTATTCATATATAATAAATATTATTATATTTCATATTTATCTACTCACTCATATCTATCTATTTTATTTTCTATATCTATCTTCTCGATCTTAATAATCTATGTTCATAATATAGCTCTATACTATATATATATCCTAGATTATATTATAATATGATTTAAACAATGACATAGATACACAGAATACACCCGTGGACTACATTAATTCAAGCGGATTTCTGCCAATCATTTTTCCTGTGGTATTCGCTTATATATAGATATATATATATATATATATATATATATATTATATATATATATATATAGATATATCATCTATATAATCTATATATATATCTATATATATATATATATTATATATATCTATATGTGTATATATATATATATATAAATAGATAATATTATATCTATAATATAGATCTATATATATATATTAGTATATATATATCTATATATAGATATATATATATAAATATATATATACCTATATATATCTATATATGTATAATATATATATGTAATGCTGGCTTTTCATTGTAAACGTCACTATGTTTGGCAAATAGCTAAAGGTGCTGCTGAAGGGCAGCTATTGTATGAGATGTGCATGCATTATCAAAGAGCGTGAAGTTTTCGTCCAGTCTTTGTGCATAATATTGATTAGTTTTCTTAGACGGGGTGCTTGAATTATTATTTTTTTAAATTTATTTTTTATTCCTGGCGGACATCAGATTAAGTTTAGAATAGGGCCTCAGTAGATTAACTTCCATGGAAATTATGTCTTAAAGCCTCTTCTAAGTGTCTGCAAGCTTTGTTGTAAGTGTTCCTTAGAGACTAAGGTGTGACGTAGTACAACCACTGTGTCCAGTGGTTTTGCTTTTATGTTTTCTTCATTTGTTGCTCCGATCACATCTGTTTCTCTTTGGATAAAAAACATATACTGTATGGTCTCGGTAGACACTGTCAGTTAGGGGTCGACGGATATAATCCTATCCTATGGTGACTTTGCTCAAATACCACATTTACTGAAGGTTGATTGACCGAGGCAGAACGTATAACCACTTAATATCTTACAAGATCTTGTTTTTTCCTTACAAAAACTCTTTTGAACCTTCAACCACTCAAACTCCCCATCATGCAGCTCAAGCTACCTCTACATTGCATTTCTGAAGATTGTCTCTCAAGCTGTTCTGGTTCCATTCATTCCAAATACTCCTTCAATTAAAACTTCTGACAACTGTTTCAGGAAAGATACTTGATCCCCTTAGCTTCTGCCATGCGTAAATTCACTGCTCTTCTTCTGTCAATCATCCCGTGGTCTATAAACTAAGTTGTGTTAATCTTTCTCCTATATAGGTCTAACTGTTCTCCTCAATATTCTATTTAGACGATTCTCTCATCCAGAGGGTCTTTGCAGACCTACTAAGTCAGCAATTAAAATGCTGTCGCAACTGTACTACAGCATCTCAATTACTGGGAACGTTTCATTCTCATCAGGCCTTTTAGTGAATGAAGTAGCCTGAAGATCGAGACTGACATAGCGTGCAGTTACTGATGTCTTACCTTGAATCTAGGGGCTCTTGGATGTCCTCATTTCGACATTACTTAATAAGCATCATATTTACTTCCACATTTAATTATTACTTACAATAAGCGTATGTGATGTGTAAAAATAACTTCGTATATGCATAAATGCTTTCGTATGAAAGAGATTTTGTAAAAGAAGTTACTTTACTGTATTACAGTGGTGTAATGCATGTGAGGTTAGTTTCTAAATATCACAAAAAGCTCTTTCATGCAGAACAAAAGGTTATTATTCTCTCTAGACTATTTAATTAGTAGTCATAAAATGCACACCTATCATTTAATTGCTAGTTACACTATGCTAACAAAACATGTGAAACTGACTTATCTTTGACATAAATACTGATGTACAAGAGTGCTCTCGTAAACGAAATTGCCCATTGAAAGGAAATCATGGCAAAGGGTGCAGCGAGATTGTGCTACAAATAACAGAAAAATGTGCCTGCTAACTAGGCAAGGCTACTTGATGGCCTTAAAAGTTCAGTTCCCATTCTATTGCCATGTGCTTGTGAGGGGTGTAGAAGTGATTCTGTACTGCCATTCCTGCTGTTATACGAGAGAGTTTTAGTAATGGAAGGTACTTGGCGGTAGTAGCAACACAGTGAAAAAAAAAAAAAAATTCTAACCGGACGACTGGTTACCAATCACATTACCTTGAATCTGGAGGCACTTGGTGTGCTGGGTTTGAGGCTACATGGTAATGATAAAACGCGAGCACATAATTTCCTTGTCAGGTAGAGTTTGTCTGTCTGCACATTTGTCGCTTGATACTAATTCTCCTATGAATAGGATGCTGATACGGGTAGGATCTTTTAGTATATATTCCTTACCTCCAAGAGCTAAGACAGTGTCTCAATCCCGTCTGCCATGAGTTTCTGAAAAACCGGACACTTGTGCATGAAAAAATACAAAGCGTAAGGAAGATAAAAGAAAAAAAGATTTAAATAAAATCCAGAACAAATGTATGAACAGGTCTAGCAGCTAGATCGATGACATTACCCAATCAGCAACGACAGTTAGTTCTTAATTTAACTTGATATGCCTTAACATTTGCTGTAACTTTTCAATAATGAGGTAAGGAAAAGTCTTTGGCCACTGGCAGAGTGACATTTTGGGACCTCTACGGGGGCATGTGTCACGCGCTTATGACTGATAAGCATGATAGTAAAGTTCTATTCTGGAACAGAATTCATGGAAAATGGTTGAATATGAAACTTTCCAATGATAACTGACAAGACACTGAATTGCTGGACGGTGTTTAAATGCACCGGGGAACAATAATCCAAAAAATGGTAGACCAAAAGGTCTGAAATAAGTGGCGTTGAAATTCTCAATTCTGCAATTCGAAAAAGGCTTGCCAACATCAAGCAGCTGCCTGGTAGTGTCAAATGATGTTTTAATTACGAGTTGCACCAGTCCTGGGTGAATCATAGCGTGGAGGAATGAAGGCCAGCTTCCGAATCTCCTTTTTATCGCTACTAAAACCAGATGCTATTTCCTTTCTAGTCAAGATGGAGACTCGCAAGATACAGAAAATGTCCAAGGACACTACCCTTTGGAACGCCGGCTTGGATACGTCTGAAGCCCCACCAAAATAAGCTCTGCTTTGAGTCATCTTAAAACTCTACAGAACTGACTATGACAAGAAGAATAAGTACCTGGGGTACAAATTCAAAGAAACATTCGGGAGACGGAGCCGTTTGCTATTTTTCTCATCGATAAAAGTTCAATAGAGGAAAATGGGAGCCTGTATTATAGGTCCGACTATACAAGAGTATTTCATATCCGCTTCCTTTCCGACTAGATTGGCGAACACTCAAACGACTTGTTCCATTAGCAAGAACCTTGAATGATAAGTACACAGCCTATACGGGATACTCGGAGTGCTAGAAGTCAGTCGTTGGAGGATAAATAATGGATAAAGGCAATAAGGAAGGCCATTCTGACCGCGGAACGCGCAGACTTTACTAAGGTGTACCACAGCAAATCTATCTCACAAGTTTTGCCGGTAACCTCACCCTCCCTTTTAATCTATGGATGAATCAATAAAAAATGGGGTTGCTACATAGACCATCGCTCGAAAGGTTTAGAACAAAACCTCCTTTGGTCTTAAGGAAATTCCTTTGCTATGTTACTCAAGGATGCGAGACAAAAAGTACCTCACCTTGGGATCAATTCGGTCGAGACGAGGATGCCATGGGAGGGTTTTATTTCCTGATATCACTTCTTAAAAAACTGATGGTGGAAGTGTTACATTTGTTATATAAATATTGGATATATTTGTTACAGATTTCCTGTAAATTTACCACACGCAATCATTAGTCTGTCGTTGAATGTTGCGTTTATCACAACGCAATCATTAGTCTGTCGTTGAATGTTGCATTTATTACAGAGTAATTTAGAATATTTCATTCCCCATTTGATATAATTTTAGAAAAAAATGAGTGTTATTTTGGTATATTGATAATCACGGGTAGCCATAATTACCATGCAATGTTAATTATCACTAACATATAATGATGAATATCTGCCGTTTCCAAATATGCCGTGCTAGAGTAGATAATGTAGAATGTATCTTGGTTAAAACCATTTTTCATTACTTCTGTTTTCTTTGTCATAGATTCCGTTAAGATTCAAGCGCAGGTGTATGTCAACTTCTTGAATAAGTTCATTTAAAGCCTGTCTCTAAGAGCTATGAGTATATATGATTTTTTTTAGTTAGAAATGGTTTAAGCGCTTAAGTTATTAAGTTTGAGAAGATTTTATCTCCTTTCTTAAAAGATGTATTTTCAAGATCTTGGAACATAAGTATATATATATATATATATATATATATATTATATATATATATATATATATATATATATATATAGATATCATATATAGAGAGGAGAGAGACGAAGAAGAAGAGGAGAGAGAGAGAGAGAGAGAGAGATTCTCCTGGAAAATGTCAAAAACCTCTCTTATCCAGACTGGAGAGACCAGAGTCAGACAATAATTCATGAACACTCACAGTAACGCCTTTACAACAGAAGTTCTCACTAAACAAAAAAAAAAGGAAAAACTTAAACAATCTATATGAAACAAAATAAACCCCACTGTGGATTAAAGTAAATAAAATAAAAAAACTAAGAAAAGCCGGACAGAAAAAAAAAATGCTTTCAAGCCGAAGAAGTCACCAATATGGTCTCAAATCCTGAGATTCCTAATATCCACAAATCGACTGCCTTTCATTTCTTTACACGATTGCTCGAGTCCAGCAAAAATCAGTTTTACGTAAAAACTTTTCAGAGGCATGATATCTTTTCCATTGCGGGTAGAACGCACAAGAAGTTACCAAGAGTGAGTTTCGTAGAAACATTACCATATACCTATGTTTATGGAGGGAAAACTAAGTAAGCAGTTCTGGAGGAAATAGGTTGCTGGCACAAGACAGACAAGGCAACAGTCGTTGAGTAAAATATGCCCAGAAAACGAATCAACAAACCATTCAAATGATTCAAGTAAACATTCTATATAATGACAGAACAAGTTAATGTTTTAAACATTTGACAACACAAGCTTAATAATCAACATACTAATACGGAGTGGACGGTATCATTAATATAGTCTCAACCGAACATGATCGTGTTTAGGCAAAAGAATTTCTAGTGTGGCATAAAAATGCTGTTGATGTGAAAACCATTAGCGATCAGAGAGAGAGAGAGAGAGAGAGAGAGAGAGAGAGAAAGAGAGAGAGAGAGAGAGAGAGAGAGAGAGAGAGAGAGAGAAAGAGGAGAGAGAGAGAGAGAGAGAGAGAGAGAGAGGAGTAATGCCAAACAAACAAAATGGGAAAGAAATGTTCAATTATGAAGTCAGTTGTTTAGATTAAGAGAAAAATGATCGCATTCGTGGTGCTGTTTCTAACAGCTATATGATTAAATTTCAAAATTATTAAATTACATAGATGAAATCCATTTATAATATATAATATAGAAGTATGAGACGAGAACGTTGTTGCAGTGAGTGCGCATTTATTAGATTTTTGTATCCTCTTATTTACATTTCCAAAATGCGACCCACTCCCGTAGGGGGTTAGTGCCGTCAGTGCAACTCATTCGGTGCACTGTAGGCATTACTTAAGGTTGTTTGCAGCGTCCCTTCGGCCCTTAGCTGCAACTACTTAGCTGCAACTACTTTCATTCCTTTTACCTTACCTCCTTTCATATTCGCCTTCTTCCATCTTACTGTCCACCCTCTCCTAACAATTGTTTCATAGTGCAACTGTTTTGAGGTTTTCCTCCTGTTACACCTTTCAAACCTTTTACCGTCAATTTCCGTTTCAGCGCTGAATGGCCTTAGTTGACCCAGTGCTTGGCATAATGACAAATCTATATCAAAAGCGACTTTACGCAAATTAAAGACGAGAAGAAACAAATGTTTTGGTGACCTAGTGGATAACAACCCTCAGTGAACTTATCGGGTCAGGGGGTATTTTCAGAAGTGTAATGAGAGAGAGAGAGAGAGAGAGAGAGAGAGAGAGAGAGAGAGAGAGAGAGAAGGAACCTGATACAGTGATATTCACAGGCAGACAGACAGGGGAATAGTTTAGGAAGTCTTATGTCTGCCAATTCATGACACGGGGCGAAGGAAAGAATTGTTTAGTAGAGAGAGAGAGAGAGAGAGAGAGAGAGAGAGAGAGAGAGAGAGAGAGAGAGAATCTTAGATCTGAAAGGGATCCCAACCATAGAGGGCTCAAACAAACGTTCCTACTTTACAAGTAAACATTCCTCCTATATCAAGATCACTTTCACTCCGAAGGCTTCTGAGTCGGAACCCCGTCACTCATTGCCACTGGCTTACGCCTTGCTCGTCGAACCTTCACCTTTATTCATTGATTGCTGTTTACCTCTCGCTATTCTTTTTCCTCGTCCTCCTCGTCCTCCTCCTCCTCCTCCTCCTCCTACTCCTCCTCCTCCTCCCACTAATCTTCTCTCATTCTCTTTCTGCTGCTTTCCTCTTCCTGTAGAGCAGTTTGCGGCCTTTCCGCCAATATATCTATCACAAATTTACATATCCTGTACGCTTAATTATATGTATATTTGCAGGTGCAGGAAAGCACAATCACAGCGGGGGTCCGCTCCCTTTTTTCGTATGTACGCGTGACGGACACTACAATTCCGTCCGCAAAGCCTCCTTATATATGTCCGTTTATGACCAATGAACTTTTCTACGGGCTGCTCTAAGAGCAAGAGGCCGTGCTGGCATAATGCCAGCTTAATCTCAAACAACAATCAGTATGTCAGTGTGCATTTCTCCTTGTCTCAGTCTAGTACTCACGCTTCTTTTTCCTCTTCCTCTTACTTTTTATCACTCCTTCCTCTCTTCTTCGTGCTTCTTTTCATTCTCCCAATTTCTGTGCCTCTCCTTCCTCCCACCTCTCGTCTTATTCCTCTTCATTCTCTTATACTACCAATTCCTCCCGTCACTCTCCTTCCCACCCATTATCTTCTCTTTCTACCCTTGCTCCCATCCTCTTCCTCCCACTAGCAAATATAATCGATGACTTTCGCCTTGGTGGGATGAGGTTGACCCTGGGGTTGGGGACAGGGGGACAAGGGAAGACTGACCAGATCATGGATATGAAGGTAAGAAAGGAAGGGGATTACTATAGAATTTAGTCCCATGTTTATTTGATCTCAGTTCATCAGTTATCTGAGTCCGCAAGCACTGTTTCTCTCGGTTATTATTTTTTTAAACGAAACAGTTTTCTTTATCTTTTATAATATTTATTCTTGTCTCTTTGCAAGGTCGTCCAGAGGTCTCTTGGTAGAACAGGTATTTGTAACTTCCTGTCGCAATTAAGTACTGTACATATATTTATAAGCAAAATTATGCTTATTATTCACGATTTATTACCGATAACAAAAAGCTTCTTATTTTTTCTTTTTGTTATTGTTGATAAATCATGGGTACTAAGCATAATCTATATATATATATATATATATATATATATATATATAATATATATATATAAATATATATATATATAATGTCAGAAGTATAAGTTCTGATAGACCCTTAATGAATGTGTGCGTGTGTGCGTGGTTTAAGGTCTTGCGGATCTAGGGAGTCCTATTTTGCCGTTGTAAATCAGCACTTTTGACCGAAGACAGCCAAAAATAAAATAATTATCAATTGAATTAATGGCCCTGATTATCCTTAAATGGGATTACTGTCCCGTTATTACGTCAAATATGGTAAAACGACAATAATTCGTCAGCATCAATATCAAAAGTATTTATTTAATTATGAACTAAATAAAACACATATACAGTATCTGAAAATGATTTTTACATCTATCTTTCTATAATTTTTAACATTTCATTATGAACGAAGTAAAACAAATATACAATATCTGAAAATGATTTTATATCTATCTTTCTATAATGTTCACAAATTATCACAAGGGAAAACCTTCATCTACTGCCACTGATAGGTCGCTTTTACTCTTACAGTACTCTATACTAAATCTGTCTGCACCGGAATCATTGTTCTGGTTTTCTCGTACTGGAACCATAAAGATTCCTGGCATCCTTCTCTTGTTCTGTAATTGTGGGTAATCAGACACTCCAGGAAGTTTTCGTTAATCATTTGGTTTGCATTTTAGTTTCATGTTTACCTCAGCATATGTCCTTTTAAAGATGTTTGTGATAGTCTCTGTTAATATTACTATAACTACCACTAATACAATAATCTTACTACAATGGGCGGTATGTCTGTCCGTCCGTCTGTCATTCAATCACGGCCAAACAGCTGGTCCGATGGGCGTGAAACTTGGCAGGGTTATAGTAAGGACCCCTAAGATAGTTTATAATAGGGTTTCATCGGCCCCCCTCTAATTTGCTAGTAGTATTAATAGTGGTAGCAACTGAACATGTATTTGGACCAGTAGGCTCGCTAAATTCATAATTAAAATAGTAGTACCTGCAGTGGCAATAGTAGTGGAAATACAGCTTACAGCTTTCTTCTACGTGAAAAAATCAATTGCAAATACAGAGCAAGAGAGCAAGTTTCTGCATATATTCTCCTGTCTGCTTGAACTCAGAACTTGCAGGCATTAACACGATCATTGAAAAAGCGTGTTTTTTTTAGCAGCCTTTTTGGGAATTAGTATATTTTTGTAAATATGTTTAGTCGACTTTACTTGAAATATCTGAGGTTTGGGAACTTCATGGAAATGCATATCTGCAGAGACAGTATAATAAAAATGATTATTTTTTTCCATTTTAAATGTACAAAAAATTGCCTTCCATTTCCCATGAATTTTAATTGTTCGAACTTGATTTGGTTAGAATATGAATATGGGAAAATGATCAGGTAAAGATACTAATGTTTTCTTTTTGATTATAAGAAAGCCCTTTAAAAATATAGTAGAAAGGGGAAATGATGCTTTAGGTAAAGAAACTAATTTTTCTCTTTTTGAGTATACGAAGGCTCTTTAAAACTATAGAAAATAGGGAAATGATGTAGGTAGAGATACTCATTTTCATTTTTTTTTATCATAGAGGGCCCTTTAAAAGATAGAACAGGGAAATTATCGAGGTAAAGATACTCATTTTCTATTTTTGATTATAAGAAGGCCCTTTTAAAGATTGATCAGGGAAATGATTTAGGTAAAGATACTCATTTTCTATTTTAGATCATAAGAAGGCCCTTTAAGAGATAGAACAGGGAAAAGATTTAGGTAAAGATACTCATTTTCTAGTTTTGGTTATAAGAAGGCCCTTTAAAAGATAGAACAGGGAAATGATTGAGGTAAAGATACTCATTTTCTATTTTTGGTTATAAGAAGTCGCTTTAAGAGATAGAACCGGGAAATGATTGAGGTAAAGATACGCATTTTCTACTTTTGATCATAAGAAGGCCCTTTAAAAGATAGAACAGGGAAATGATTGAGGTAAAGATACTCATTTTCTATTTTTGGTTATAAGAAGTCGCTTTAAGAGATAGAACCGGGAAATGATTGAGGTAAAGATACGCATTTTCTATTTTTGATTATTAGAAAGCCCTTTAAAAAATAGAACAGGGAAATGATTGAGGTAAAGATATTCATTTTCTATTTTTGATCATAAGAAGGCCCTTTGAAAGATAGAACAGGGAAATGAATTAGGTGAAGATACTCGTTTTCTATTTTTGACCATAAGAAGACCCTTTTAAAGATTGATCAGGGAAATGATTTAGGTAAAGATAATAATTTTCGATTTTTTTATTATAAGATGGCCCTTTAAAAAAATAGAATGGAGAAATGATTTAGGTAAAGTTATTCCATTTTTTCTGATTGATTTGAAGAAGGCCCTTTAAAAAAACAACTTCTTTTTTTTATTATCTAGACCGCCCGTCTGACCCTGCCAGGTATTACAGAACCAGGAAGACAACAGACCGCAGACATTGCCCGTAGGTCTCAGTGAAAGGTGTAAACAGCCATATAATTTGGAGCTGTGTCCTAATTGGGGGTCGTCCTGCCCTCCAGTCGTCTTTCCCACTGACTTAACATGTTGCCGATTTGTAGGTTGTTTATCCTGTGCTTTGTGGAAATCTATGATTCTCAATGATAAATGCAGTTATTACAAGTCCAATTTTACACAATTTTCTTCGGGCAAATTGCTCTTAACTGGTATAATAACTTTAAAGAAGTCTGGTTCAATTGCCAATAATCTGCTTGTCGGCCTTGAGTCTTACACTTGTTATTCAGTATACTATGTTCCTTTCGTCTGTTTGCTGCGTTTAGATAATCGCAAACTCTCTCTCTCTCTCTCTCTCTCTCTCTCTCTCTCTCTCTCTCTCTCTCTCGTGTATGTTAACAGTATGCATCACCGATCCTTTTTACCTTAGAGTAAATTCGGTGACACCCACTGGATTCCAGAAGTTCAGTAAACCTGTCCTATGTACACAAAGAGAATCAGATAATATACTGAATATCTGGATCCTGTCCAAAAAGGTGACCTGAGGCAATTCCAGGGGTAGGGTTGGTTCTGGACTGGTAGAGGTTAGTCGCATTCTTCCAGGCAGTGATGGAAAGCATGTTTTGTATATGATTGAGTGTTACAGTAATGGCTTCGATGTTCTCTTGTGTGGAAGAAAAGGGGCGTGACTGTGGTGAAGAAGTGAGTTGGGGGGACTGGTGGCTCTTTCAATGCGGGGAAAGACTGAAGAACTTCTTGTTGTTTGAGACTAAGCTGGCCTTATGCCAGCACGGGCCCTTGCTCATAGAGCAGATCGTAGCTGAAGAACTTCCTTTAATATTTGTACATGTCTGGTTTGGTCACCTGGTCACATGATATAACTTTATTGTTAGGATCCTTATCCATCTCATTTGGTTATTTCATTGTTCATTTGTGAACTGCATACCGTTGTTTTTTTATATTACATGTGCATCAGTTATCTGATTCTGTTTAATTGTCTAAACGCTTGAAAATACTTTCAGGATTCTGTTTAGTAGATAAAATTAGTCTCTGAAGCAAAATATGATCATTAACGCAATAATCCCTCTGATAAGTTTTATTTATATCGGTTTGATAATTATTCTTATTTCTGAGATATCCCATTGTTTGTGTGGTGTTTTTACGTTGCATGGTACCAATGGTTATTCAGCAGCGGGATCAACGGCTTTACGTGACTTCCGAACCACGTCGAAAGTGAACTTCTGTCACCAGAAATACACATTTCTCACTCCTCAATGGAATGCCCAAGAATCGCACTCGCGGCCGCAGAGGTGGCACGCCAACACCAAACCAACCACGCCACTGAGGCACTGATATCCCATTGTATGGAGTTTATACCTAACGGCTTAATGATAAAGAACTTAACCCGAAAATATGCTTGCGATAACTCGCGTGGAACTTTCATTTGCTTTCTTGTTTATGATGATAACTAGTTCATACTGATAGTACGGTTTTCAAAATTGATAACTTATTTAATTGACCATATTTTCCTTGTTTTTGAGTCACAACCAAATGCAACTTTTCATTTTCGTTTCAGGTCTTCATATTCCCTCCCCGATGGAAATGATAGTATGATGTAGGACTCATTACAAAAATATTCATTCAATATCAGCAGAATTAATGATTTGAAATGTACAAAATTTCACAAGTATTTCACGAACATTAATTAGTAGTTCCTAATGCTAAGATCAAAGGTTTGTTAGTTATGAAAACTACAAATTAATTAACAATTTGCCATTTTTGTCAGTGTCAAGCATGAATTAAAAAGAATATATGAAATATTGAAAATTGAACTATAAAGACTTTTGCTTTTTATATCAAGCCATTATCTCTTTTCGTTATTCCTGGAGATGATGAAGGTATTAAAAACTTTATCAGAATAAAAAAATACATTCAACAACGTTCCAAAGTTTCTTCTATCAAAAAATTGTTTTCTTTTAAATTTATGGCACCTTTCAAACTGAAAATAAAATCTGAGGCCTTTATTCAAATAGCAGTTTGTAATATTAAGGGAGAAAACTTTAGATATAGGGTTGAACGTGGTCTGTTGATGATGGAAGTACACTTGTATCTCATGAGCATCTTCACTGGAACATTCATCCTCAGTCGTGATAGAGGAGAAGACGTCCAAAAACAAAACAGGATGAAAGTTTTCCCCAATCACAATATCATGGTGGCTCAAAGACTGGAGCCTTTTCCTTAAAAATATATAGGTTACCATTGACGGCAGACAAATCCTCGGAATGCTTTTCCCGTAGGATGTTGAAGTTCCTTTCCTTCTAGTTTTGTTTTCTTTATAACCTTTCCGTTTTCAAGACGAACCTCTTGGTGTGAAGAATGTGACACATTCAGTGCTAATAATTCATCCATGGATTTCAGTTCCTAACGCTTTCGTGGCAAGCTTCCAACCAGCAGTTTGCTGTTTCTTAGTTGGCTTATTTGTAGCATGGACATTTATTCTACGTAACTAACAACAGAGTTTTAATCACATTTGGAAGCCATAAGAAATTTACTGCATTCGTAAAAAAAATATATATATATAACAAGGAGTTTATTTAGATATAAATTCCAACACTTTCCTACTCTTCTCCATAACGTCGCGCTCAGAATGGTACTACATTTCAGGAATTCAAAGGTGTTGACAAGAAGGTGACTCGAGGTCCCGCAGATTCTTAATATTGAAAGCTTCCTTTACTAACCAAAAATAACTGAACTAGGAAAGAAATGGATTTTGATTCAGTGCTATTCTCTCATTGGCTGAGGGTATTCAAAAGAAAGTTTGGTCGTAAGATCAGTGTTTTATGTTTAGACACATCCCACGAATTAATATATCTATAATCATGAAGGTGATTGAAGAAAATATTTGTAATCCAATGGGCAACCATCATACCGAAATTCCATTTAATATTTCATTGTCATTTGGTATTCGCATTCATAGAGCAAGTAGCCAACAAAATAAAATTTGTTGTAGTGAAAAATATATTAATTAGCGTTAGGAAATTTCGAGGAAATCTACAAGATCTGAAAGAGGTGAAAGTTCACTAGAAAAAAGAACCTATTTCAATGGCTGAAATCTGCATCAAAAGGGAGAACTTAAATTAACCAGATATCAAAGGGAATAAGAAGAGAGAGTGAAGACTCCGCTGTCATCAGACATGGGCGGACATTGCTTTTCATAAAGCACATAGTTCCCAATTCTTTACGGGATATTGACACTGCTGGTAAAATTTAATCTTTTAAAAACGAAAACAGCTTCACGGGGCTTCGGTTACCTCCAGTAATTTAATCGTCGGTTTTATGAAGGATCATCACGTAAGACTAAACGACTGAGATATGTACACAATTCTACGGCCTACTCTATGAGCAAGAGCCCGTGCTGGCATAACGCCAGCTTAATCTTCAACAACAACAACAACAACAACAATCGTTTTGAGTGTGTAGCCTCTGTCACGATAGTTTAATTGTTGTAAACTGGAATTCAGCCTGAATGATGGAATATTTTGTAGAATAATATTTCCTTAAAATGTAATAAGCGACCCCAGAAGTTGTATGTTTATGGAAACTATGGCCCCTCACTCTTTCCCTAATTTTATTTTGTTATAACCTTTCGGAAGGTGGGAATTTCCTCCAGGAAGTGAACGATAGAAAAAGTTGCTGATAGCTGAAACTTCAAAAAAAAAAAAAAAAAAAAAAAAACCTTCAGTCCTGGTAATTGAGTATTTCCCTAAAACGCTGTGAGCGTCCAGAGGAATTTATAATAGTCAGTAGTTCATTTTCTTTAGGCTCACGTTATAGGAGAATTTTCCTCAATGGACATGGCTTAGCATCAGGTAAGAATAAAATCTATTTGAGAATTTTTAGTCGTTGAAAATATAGATAAATGAAGACGCTAGGAAAGCATGGAAAGGCTGCTAAGGACATGCCAAAGTTTTAGAGTAAATGTGACGTAACTTTGATGAAACAATTGTTTGAACTTTTCCGCAAAATTAATTGCGTGCTTTTAGTAACCAGGATTAATTTTTTTTTTTACAAAGCCTCGTCTATCAAACTCTAATCCAGAAGAGGCAAAGTACTGGATGGCATTGTGATTTCTTCATATTGAAACATTTTTCAAAAGGTGGCAATATAGCTTCAATAGTATAGCCTCCCATTTCTTTTATCCGTTCCGACCATCATTTGTAATGGGGAGAAGACCTGATGAAGGAAATGATATTATTTTTCACAGACACAAACAACCATTTCATGCTCGCAACAGGAGGAGACTAAAACCTTTGCGACGAATTTATGGAGGAAAACCTTTTATTTAAAAACCTTTTATTTAGCTTTTGTAAAATACTATGCTGTAACATTTTCACTTTCATTGTAAGTTCTTCCTAAATCTCGATAACTTTATATCAGTAACAAATTAATATTCCTTTACAATGTTCCTAGCTTATGCATAGTAAATAAATTAAGTTCCTTAGTTTCATAGGTGGAGCGATAACTTAAATATTGACTTTATTATTAACATGAAAAACTTTGATTGATGGTCAGATTAGAAACGTGAAACATCAGGACATTCATACTAGACAATTATCCAGCATACAAGTGTATACGCACACACACACACACACATATATACACACTTGTATGTTATATTAGAAACGAAAAACATTAGGACATTCATACTAAAGAATTATCCAGCATACAAGTATATATATACGTATATTCTCTTGTATGTCAGATTAGAAACGCTAAACATTAGGACATTCATACTGAACAATTATCCAGCATACAAGTACAGATATATATGTATATATATATATATATATATATATATATATATATATATATATATATATTGTATATATAAAATATGTTTGTGTATGTATGTAATGTATGTATGTATGTAAATATATATGTACGTAGATGTACTATGTATGTGTCACGAGTGCGTGTGAGCCTGTACGTGCTTTAATTCAACTAGCATCCCTTTAAACAATGGCACTGAGAAACTTACACATTAAGAAGACTTGGAATTTAGCCAACTTAAAAAAAAAATTCAGTATGAGTAAACATATGCACAGTAACCACAGTAACTAATTAATATGACGCGTCATCCTTCTTGTCTGCGCTGTCGTAAGTCTCGTCGTAGTAATAGTAGTCGTCATAGTATTCAGGAGGAGGCGTTGTGGTAGTAGTAGTAGTGGTAGTTTTAGGCCTATTTCTTCTCCGTAGGCCTCCGTTGCCACCAGGCCTAAAAAATATAAAGAAAAAAAATACCGTTAGACCCCCAATGAATTGCCCAATATGGCTTCATACCCCGATTGCTTAAGTCCACTTAAGTCCTATTTGTTGACAATGTAACTTAATATACCAAGTTCAATACATACTTCAGGTATGAATAGCTAGGAATAGATGAGATAAGAAAATCAAAAGCATTTGTAGTTTTATATAGTTATTTATTCACAAAATGTACCTACCATGTATGCAATGGCACATTAAAATTAGATATATACAAATATCCAGAGATCAAGTCCCATTCCCCCAGGATGTGTTTCTCATACCCCAAAGGGGTATGGATACCCACAGTTAAGAATCCCTGCATGAGCGTCTCGATGGTAAATGTTGTGTCAAGGGAGGTAAATAAAACCATTTTCTGAAGAAATCTTTTTGGTCTGAACACGATTCTGAGAACCACAAGAACGTTTAGGTTGACCAGCTTGAACAGCGATTAAGAAATAAAATGTTTTTTTTTTAGATATATTTAAATAAATTTAGTCGCAAAAATCCACCGATACAGTCTAAAAACACATAAGGGATCTTTCCTATACTCGGTTTTTTTCCATCTGTCTACCCGCCTGTGGTGTTTGAGTATGGTAACATTGCGTCCCGGGCTTTAAATAGTTTCGCTATGTGTGAGTTTTAGGTAAATAAATGGATATCTTGGTGTACAATTGCAACTGAAAAGTGTTTTAATAATTTACTGTATGCCAATTACACTGTTAATATTCGAAATAGGATATTGTTATTATTGTTGAATGTAAGCTGAATGTAACTGTCTAAAGCCCGGGACGCAGTGTTACCATACACAAACACCACAGGCGGATGGACAGATGGAAAAAAACAGAGCATAGATAGCGACCTCCCAAGGGTTTTTGGAGGTCGTTATCTAGGACTAGTATTTCTTCGGGGTCATTATCCTTATGATATTTACAATCTTTTGTGCATGTTATTACGGTCATCCTCAAGGGGCTTGTACTAAACACGCCGCAACGTGGATACATACCAGGTTAATTAAACCCCGTGGAGGTCACTTTCTAGGTAAGATCCCCACAATAATAATGTCATCATGTACAGGAACATAAATGGAGATCACAACATTGAAGATAGAGCACTGAATCTTGGTAATGGACAAGACCTGAATATTCGGTGGGAAATCTGCGTCTTGCAAAATATCCGCAGAAATGAAACAATTTCTCTGAGGGCGACTTAACTCTTGACAGATTTTTTTACCTTTGTCTATAGTGGAAGGAGTGGAGACTATTTCACAGTGAATAATATATTAGATTTCTAATAGAATAAAAGCCCTTTAACAGAAAGAAGTCTATTCAGTTTAATAGATGGTCTTGTTGATGCTAATGCAACCGTATTCTTTCTGTGACTAATAATAATGAAAGTAACTCGAAGAATTAAAAAAAAAAAAAAATTTTAGGAATAGAAAGTAATTCTGTAGTAGTTAGGAGAAACAGTCACTGATCATCAATCTAATGTGTTAACAGTTAATAACTGGAAGGTGCTATCAATGTCTAGATATTAATGCTATAATTATTCTCATTATTTACTGAAGGTTATCAATGTAATCTGCATCGAAATAACGAATAAAAATTATGATTTATTGTTAAGTTTCTTGTATACTGATTATCATTTTATCCTTTAGTGTAATATTCACAGCACCTTTATTTCAACTGACCACTTTCTAACTATTACCTGACCTTTTCCTAAATATAGCTTCCTAATATAGCGTTTAATGGTAACAATGCTGTGAAAGGTTCTATACAGACATCTAGGTTTGCTTCAGAGCATCTTGGTCTGGTCCCTCTCAAAATTGACTGTTATGGAGATCAGATGATCCTGTACTGAGAGTTCAGTGTATATTCGATTCAAACAGCCTTTCCTGTTTAAGAGGCGAGTGTCATATCCTTCATGGTTGAGACCCAGGGTTTTATCACTTCATATCCTTTCGTTATCAAGGTGTGTCCCTGCTTGCATTCGCATAAAAACTATTCCAGAATAAAATTTTTTTGAAGAGACTTACAAAATCTTAGTTACAAAGCAAGTCAATTCCGCTGAAACGGTCATTTTTCGTTTGAAGTGTCCTGATTCATATTTATGAGAGAAAGATAACTTTAGAGCTATAGTAATTAAGAAAGTATTCTAGAACGGCTTATTATTTATCGATGGGCTCTAAAGAGTTTATTTTAGACTTTTTACTCGAAGATACTAGAAACTGTCGATTATGTTTTGTCACCTTTAGACCTTAGAGACCATAGATTTTAAATTGATTACTTGGATATTTTAAGTTTGTTGAAGGTCATGAAGATCGTTGATTTTGACGTGTATCTTATTTATAACGAATTACAAAGTGGAGATTTTTTCCGCTTATCCCTAAGGAAAATTCTTAATTTGGATTTGTAGCTATGATTACCTAAAGAATGTTATCCTTCATTTATTTATAAAGAAAATATATTTGCTTTTCTTTTTTATATTCTTACCTAAGAATTTCTAAGGACTAGAATTTGGACTAGTTTGGCGGCATTATAACGATCATTTGATTTTGAACTTTTCACCAATGCTTTTGATTTAGCAGGTACAATTTGGATAAATTTCCTTAGATACCTGAGGATTTTAGGCTGCCTGGTCACGCCAATGAAAGGTTTTGATGTTGCTGAATGATACCTTATTACTGTTATGTTTAATATAAAGAATTCTAACCTTTAGGGATGAATTTTCCTTCCCCCAGTACAAAATATTTGGAAGTCCTCGTGTTGTGTTGGTAAATTTGTTAATTTAGGGTGAACATATAAACCCATAGTGAGAACAGTGCTAAGCTTTTGCTTCATTACCAAAATTATATGCAAAATCAATAGACAATGAAATGACCAATATCTTTCCAAGTGATATAAGCAACATCGATAATAACTGGTACAACCAACTGATAGCGAGATTTATTGGACGAAATCATTACTCGTATTTAAACCTTATAAAATCAGTAGTCCCTGTGTTGTCCTAAATATATTGTCAGTGTTATGTTGAGACTTGATAGCAAGTCTATTTTCAGTGTTGTTCATCCATATTAATTTCTTCTGGGTTGTGCTCGAAACGAGTGGATAAATTAATTTTGGGGTGAAGGGTAACACACTGAGGAAAATGTTTGGATTATCCCGAAGAGGTTATCAGTAGCTTTTTTTCACCATCATGGCTATCATCATGTGTCTAACATAAAATGCTATTGCTTAAAATTACAAGAGGCGAGTTACTTATGCCTGAGAACTTCACAGCGTGCTTTCTGTTATGGCTTCAATCCTCTGTACAAACTATTTTCAATTTCCTCATATAATGGATCTGTTTCTGTTAAAAATGATGATGCCACATTTTCTCATTTCTTTATCAATGGGATGGTGACCTTCAGTGATCTGTTCATATGAATAGCTTTGTGTGTCTTCTTGTTCAGCCCAGTCAAATGCAGGGGAGTGAGTTCTCCCCAATATTTTTACAACTCCTTCACACTCCCCATTCAGTGATCAGTGAAATTCAGTGATCAATATCACTATTCATGCAAGTACGGATAATATGTCTGAATATGGTAGATGATAACTGATTAGTTTCAGTCCTGCCGAAACTAATTTCCTAACTATTTCTGTGACTCGTATCCTTCTGCCTTACTAACAATGCTTAAACAAATTATAAACGGATCCCACATATCTGCCTGGATCGGTTTTAGAAATAGTAGATAGTAGGATGGCCTGTCTCCAGGAAGCTGGATGTACTCTTTGGACACAATATGAATTTCTTATCTGAGTAGATATGTCAGATTTTTGTCGATTAATGTCGCCCATGGATGGTGCTTTGTTCTTATATTTATGGAGGTTCTTCGCAAAACCACTTTTAAATAGCTGAATCAAAGGTTTACCATTTAGTCAGTCGCCCAACTCTGAATGTCAGTTTGGATTCTCACTTAAACTCTACAGAGATTAATGCCAGCTGCTGGTTCTATACGTCACCAGTGGTTTTCGGAGGTTATTGAGTGCATATCCTCTCCACTCTTTCTGCATAGATGTTGCAAGCTAGGTTCAGTAGATTTAGAAATCTCCCATTCTACTCTGCATTTTCCTCGCCATTTTCTGTTACCATTCAAGGAGAAAATTCCTTGAAACTTCTTCCCTAGCATGGAATCTATCATATGGGGACCACAGATACCAAAACTGTTAAATCCCAATGATTTCCATGACTACCATGCGTTATAGAGGGTGTCCATAAAGTCCCAGTACCATTACAATAAATGAATACTTGTAATGGTACTGGAACTTTATGGACACCCTGTTTAAAGACTGCTCGTCAGCTGCATGCCATCACAATCGTTGAGACCACCAGAAACATTGCCGCCGCCCCCCTCCCCCCCTTCCCCAATATGTCTTGCGCGTCAGATTGCCATGATGGAAACGAACATTCTGAATGCTGTTAACGCCGTGAGCGTTGTGGCTGTCATTAATCATATGAATTTTGCATGCGTTGCGATTTTAGTTTTTTTTTTCTTTGGAGCAATTTTCCTACGGAAGCGTAATACATAATCTGGCTGTTAAGAGTTACTTAATTTTGAAATGTTGATGTACTATCTGTAATTCACATTAAATTTAATCGTGTATCGGCGAAAGGAGAGTAGACACTGAAGAAGGTATGAGTTATAGATATCGATGAAAATTGAACAACAAAAGTAATGATAATGAACGTATTGCTTCTACTATTAGTATTATTACTACTACTACTGCTACTACTCAACTCGATGAAGACGTACCTTCTGCGACGTAGAGGCCTTCCTCCCGGTCCTTCACCTCTGGGAGAGGGGGTGGTGGTACCCCTTCGTTCGGGTACGGCATCACCAGGTCGTATCCGAACTCGTTCCCGGAAGTCCGGAATCTCGTATCCGGACGCTCTGGCTGCTGAGAGGATGTCTCCACTGGGTCTTGCTCCGGCTTCCAGAGTCTCGAAATAATTGTCGAAGTATTCCAGGTAGTAGTCGGCGCTGGAAGGTAAAGGTCTGAATTATTGATACGTATATAATGACGAACACTTCATGTGATTTAGGTGCTTGGTAAGTAATCACACATACCATCATCTGAGAGGAGCACTCACATGGCAAAGACATGTATCCTCTTATAAATGGTCGTCGTTCATTATTATTTGGCTGTTTCCCTTGACGGATAATGGCTATTGAAACATGACTAAACACAGATCACTGTCATATTCCTAGACCGTTGATGAACCCTTGTGCACATTAACAGAAGACTCATCAGCAGTACATGGAGCTCCTTTACACTCACTTTACCACTGAATACTATTTTGTACGCACTCCTGGCTCTGAGAATGTTGATACCCTTCTATTCTATTGCCTCTCGTAAACCATCTATACAGTAATCTCTAGTCATTTACCCTTCTTGTTAACACACCTTGCACTCTGTACACTCTTCTCACCAACCTCTCGCGCTCCATTCTTTCCACAAGACTCAATTCCCACTACCGGTCCTTCTGTCAACTTCTTCAATTAAAACCCCACCGTACACCTCATCCTCACAAAACTAACACACCCTGGTCAGCTACTCATTAAATCAACGTGATCATCATTAGACAACTGCATCTCGCTTGTCAGCTCATCAGCTACTAGGGTCTTTTCATTCGTCAATCTCTTAATTATCCCTCTTAAGTCCTCAAAAGTCAGTTCCTCAAGCATTCTTGAAGCTATATTAACATTTCCACTCTTGCAGAGTTCAGCTCTGCTTCTTTGCTATCGTCTCAAGCGGGCAAATTCAGCTCAGTTCTTTTGCTATCGTATCTCAAGCGGGCAAATATTCAAGATATTCCACGGTCCAAGGGTGTCGCTCAGTTCAGACAGCATTTCTCTATTTGCGTCTTACATTTTACGACCTATTTGCTTATTATCCTTTCTCTCTGCATTGAATTCCTTGTGGAACTACTTGTTTTCCATAATAGTCCTTCTTCACCTCTCCCATTTTATTACATGCTGGCTTCTCTCTAACCTTTAACTTGACCATATTATCCATCACCTGTTTTATTTACACATTCCTTTCTCCTATCATAATATACCTGGAATGAAGAAGCTTTATCAGTTTGCTAAAAATATTGATTTTCGCAGATTCTAACCTTCATTACTTATTGAGATCACATCTAAGAACAACAAATCAAAACAAATTGCACCTTAAAATTTTCAGACAAAAATTGTTATTTTTAAATGTTTTTATTTAATAGCTTTTTTTCATTTTGTGCCTTCCTTTATTATACATGAAAATGAAACTTAAGGTGTTTCACTTGGCCTGCCGAGGCTGGGAGTAAAAGATTTAATTTCAAATTAACAAAAATACTCCCCCATTGGAGTAAGAGAGACAAATATACCCATACAACTGATATTTGGAGAAAACCTAGAATTTCAAGACATTTTACCCTCTAGTGACCCTCAAATCAGATTTAAAGTTGTGTTATACATCAAATTGTAGAACCTTTAGAGACGAACATTTTGAGTGGTCATTTATCCTTCTTGCACGCCTCTAAAAGAAGTTATGGCACTGAATTTTCTTCACTCTATTTTGAGTCACCTTTTTGTCACAATGACCCCATAAACAAGCCTGAATTTCTGCCAAATGCCCATCAAGCCAGATCTCTACCCTGCCTTTTCTGATGACCCATATGGTCTACTATTCAAAACAGATGATAAACTTAGGGTACAAAATTTTTTACGAAAACCCCCTCAGCCGATAGATATTATATACCTAAGTCATCAGTCATAATGCTCATGCAACCATGCTCTTATCAAGAATGTGTGTTGTGTGTGTATGTGTGTGTTTGTGTGTGTGTGTAGTAGAGAGAGAGAGAGAGAGAGAGAGAGAGAGAGAGTACTGGAACTTTTATTTACCTCTCTGTAACCTCTGTTTTTCCCCTACATAAGGCTCTTCGTGTTCTTATCTCCAGAGATACAACCCACGCATTCGAAATCTCTAGTAATTTAAAGGATATTTTCCTGTCGATTTTGCTACTCAATTGCGTCCTCATTTTTAGGAGATAACACCATTTTTCACATTTGTATTATAACTTCCTGTCTCTCAGTCGATATAAAAGTGGCCTCCAGTCAGTGCTTGTATACAGCGTAGCAAAGAATTCTGGGTGGAGACGTCAGGGAGTAGTCTTGACTCCTCCCATAAAATGTCACTTTTTCGTCTTTCATTGCTCACTGAAGTTTTTGTGCCGTTTCTTTCAGATTCTGTGTTGCTCACCAGCTTCAATCTTCGCTCCCTAATCTCCACTGAAACTTTCCTACAAAGTGAAGTTTCTGCTGATTCTTTAGGCATCTCTCTGAAATCTAAACCTTTTCCCGATTTTATGTATCTCTTGCACTTAATAAAAGATGAAAATCCATACCACAGGAATCATGGATATTGATTTTCAGAATGTTGATGGTATATCACTCAAGATTAGCTTCTCTACATATACGTTCTTTCTTTGTTTCTGCAGCTGTTCCTCCAACTCACTGAATTATACTTTCTTATTTTGAGTAACTAACTTACTGTAATGAAAATTGTCAGTCTAATTCCCATCATACAGAGGGGCATTATATTGGGGATTTGATTGTACATGACGCTTAGCTGCTGAACTCTTTCTAGGCTGATCCTGTAGGCTGGTAACTCTCAACTTTTCTGTTTTCTTTAACCTGTAATAGATAATCACTGAGAATCCCTGACAGCAGTTTTGATCATTGCCCTCTATTTATAATCCTGGGAAGTACTCTACCCGAATGTCATCTTGTAGACACTCGATATTTGGCGCCACCTCGACCATAGTTATATACGAAAATTTAACCGAGGTGGACGATTTATTCACGTTGCGTTAATTTCCTTTGTACCCACTCAAGAGACGAAGTGAGTAGCTGGTAGTTAGCAGTCACTTCCATTGTGAATTAGGGTATGGGGCTTACTGTGTCACTACCAAATACCAATGCCAACTTGAAGGGTAACAACTGGAGACAGACCCTAAGATGAGAAAAGGCCAAGAAGTAAGAATAAAATTATGTTAGCTAAAACTGGAAGGATATCGCCTTCTTGAACCACACACACACACACACACACATATATATGTATGCATGTATGTATGCATATGTAAATATATAAATACATATGTGTTTGTGTATGGTTCATGAAGAAGTTACCCTCCCAAATTTTGGATAACATCATTTCAATTTTTTACTTCATCAGCCTTTTTCATTTTTCTATATATTATATATATATTATATATTAATTATTATATATTATAATATATAATAATATATATAATATATATTATAATATAATATACATACATACATCATACATATAATAGACATACACATACATATATATAGTTTCACACACATTATACATAGTATATGGAACAATAAATCTCACCAATCAGGAACATCTTTGGGCTCAGCGCAGGTCACGCTTCTCGTATCGAAGACCTGCCCGAACGAGCATCCATTTCTCCTGGGCGTTTCTCCGTTGATGCAGACGTAGAAGTACTGACAGTCATCGGGATCCGCATATCTTGGATGGGTGATGGCCTTGTCCATGCCCACTTTGGGGCAGGTGAAGTTGAATACCTCTGCAAAATAGGAATCTTGTAGTAGGATTCATATCACGGGATTCATAGCATAGAATTGATGCGGAATGACATCGTCTCTTTAAGTTAATTCGTTACTTAAGGCTCCATTTCACTAGGAAATGATACGATCGGTTTTTATGATTTGGTAAGTTATTTAATAAACGTTTCATTTTACTTATTTCAATCTTTGTAATTGGCATCAAAAGGTATTGTTAACTTCCTCTAGTATCACATATTTTCCTCTTTAGGTTCTTATTGTTTATGCATCTGTCTGTGGACACCGTCATGGGGCCCATGCCAACTTGTTTATTTGACTGCGAATATGTATGTTTGAATGTAGGTATATTTCAGAGTCTATAAATGAGACAGACCTGATAATATGATCATAATATAGGCGTCCTTAGCAAAAAACAAATGGAAAATTACTGTCATTTAACTTAGGCATTCAGGATGAATTAAATAATCTCCCCAAATCAAAACAATATACAATTCCCTCTAAACATACTCTCCGAGGCGCAGTTTGTTCTCCCGGCCTCTTCGGGCCACACGCAGGTTCCGGTCTTCGTCGAAAAGACCAAGCTCTCGGGGCAGGTGAGGGGCGAACTTATCCCATTGGTGCAGTAGAAGAACTCCCTGCAGTTCGTCTGGTCCTCGTGGGGGAAGTATCCGTTTTGGCGGGGGCAGTTTTCAGTGGATTTGGGGCGCTCTGGAGGAAGGCGAAGGACGAATTAATGTGAGAGGTCTCGTTGTCCTAAACTCACCTGTGCTATTACCATGACTGTTACCAGTCATGAAAGATACAGTTTTAATGCAGAGACTCTTTGGGACACCCAACGTAGTGCTGTAGAAATTAAAATAAATAGAAAAGTAAAAAAAATGGAAAGTTGTTCAATCCAGAGAAAAAAGGGGGCAGACTTCTAAAAAAAAGACTGAAATTAGTAAAACCAGAGAATCGGACCGAGAAGAAATTACTAAACTTGGAATAACTGTTGCTGACCAACTTGAGAATTGCTCACTAAAGACATCAGCAGGTGAAAAGACACTATAGGAACGAGGTAAAAACAGAGCTATTGGCGAAAAGAATTGCTTCTGCTTCTTCAGGTCTGTTGAGACGGGACAATAGAGCCACGCGTATAATTGCGAAGCAATTACATTTATATTATAAGCGAACAAAACATCAATAGGTAACTGGAAAGGAGAAGTAATGACCCTGACCAGTCAGAGGACCTCCATTCAGCTATGCTCTCTTGCTGAGACGAAGGAGGAGCGACTGGAGTTTGATTGAATGACCAAAGGGATGCAAGATGAAAGAGCAAGACTTAGGTAGGGTTGAATGCTTAGGAAATGCACGAATAACATTAGAATTTAACAATCCAGGGAAAAGGCGAGTAAACAAAAAACAAAAACAAAAAATGTATTCGGAGACTGGAAATGGGGAAGGGAGAAAACCCTGTGGCGGCAACAAGAACGTATTTGAAAAGGATAATGCAATGAAGGGTGAAAGTAACTTTACAGAGGAACGAAGTAAAACTAGTACTTAGAAGACTGGCTAACGTATCCTCATTCAAGAGGAGGTTGAATGTACCAGAGACGTTAAGAGTGAAATGGAATGAATTTACAGTTTCGCACAGTACAGGAAGGGCATGAAAGAAGATCCCCACGGACCTTGCCCTGCAGGAACCAGATTGGTGGTTTAAAAGAAAGTTTTAGAAAGTGAAAAAATAAAAAATAAAAACATAAATTCATGACGATATTGTAGAGCTTCATAGCCTATCGTATAAATTTGCTGATAAGCAAAATTTTTTGTGATAATATTGAATAGTGAACGAACGTGAAAATCTAAAGAAAAAAAGAAAAACGAATTCACGATGAAGATATTGTAGACCTTTACAGCCTATCTTCAAAACTTACTAATAAGCAAATTTGTTTGTGAAAATATTAAAATAGTGAACTAAGGTGAAAAGCTAAAGAAAAATGAAAAACACATAAATTCATAGAATAAAAACTTGCAGAGCTTTTTAGCCCATCTTTCAAACTACAAATAAGCAAATGTGTTCGTGAAAATATTAGATGGTGAACAAGAAAAAAAAAAAAAAAAAAAAAAACTCACGCAAATCAGGTCTTTCTTGGCAGCTGACCTGGAACAGGAAGTCGCACTTCTCGACC